>NW_005871506.1:0-24465 GCF_000147115.1 Myotis lucifugus
TTCTGCATTTTCAGTACAGATTTCAGAGGGAATGTAGTTCATATTCTTTTCATTAAAAGAATGACTTTGTGTGCTCATGTAACCTGACAGGACCTTTTCCTAAGGACCAATAGCCGTGTTTGCCTTCAGCAGTTAACATAACTCAAAAACTGGAAAGGGTAAAATATGCTCTCCACTTAGAAGTCTAGACAGCCCGAGTAAGTCCTGAATGCTTCACACAATAAACGTGTTTTTGTTTCCATAAAAGAAGGAGCACACAGCAGAAGCCCCCTTCCTGCCGTGAAGCAGGTTTACAATAGCTATTATCTTCAAAAGGAGAAGGCCAAGATGTTGGGGGCCAGATGTAAGCTGGCAAGGTCCTTGCACCTATAGGGGCTAGCAAGGCTGGGATTCTCACCCACACAGTTTTCTCAGACTTGTTTGGATGGCGTTTATCAGTAGAATAAGAGCAACATTTGTAGAATGAGAACAGCCTTTCATAGCTTACCAAGAAGTCTGTAACTATTTACTGAGATATGCTGTACTGAGAACTTGTCCTTCTGCTGTGTCCCTCCCTTAGAGATTAAGAGGAACAAAGAATACATTCCTCTTGGCAGACCTCCTATTCAGTGTGTTATGTATAAATAGGATTGTGTGGCTAATAAAGTTGCTTCAGTTCATCAAGAGAACTGGGGTCCTCCCGATCCCGCTTTCCTGTCTTTCTTTCTTTTCTCAATTCCCACCTCCCTGCCTCAGCCCGGCTCAACCCTGTCAGGTTGGCCCTGACAGATCTGGCGCCCGAGCTAAGGGACTGAGGAACTGGGAAAAAGACGGTGAGGAACTCCGTCGGGCTTGGAGAGACGACGGTGAGAAACTCCTCCAGATAAAGAGTGCACTCGTTAAGGTAAGGGAGGAGCAATTTTTTGGTAATCGGGAGTAAAGCATGGGGCAATTAGAATCTAGAGAAAATGCTCTTTATGGGCAAATGTTAAAGTTTATGCTCAATAGTAAAGGAACTAAGGTTAATGACAAGCAAGTAGAAAATTTTTTAAAATTCATTCAGGAGGTCTGCATTTCCTTATCAAATTTAATACGGGATTATTTAGATCCCAGGCATGACCATAATCAACCGTCTCTTAAACCAGAAAAAAAGGAGAAGCAGTGTGATAGCACAAAACAGGGGTCTAAAAAAGACAGTATATTAAAAAGAAATAATGTAACTTTTAAAGACAATTTAACTCCTCAAGATGAGGAGGATTTTGAAGAAGCTGCTGCTCTTTGTCATGATGATAATACAGGTATTGTTCAGGCAGAAGAGGAGAAAGAATGCTTTTCTGCTGGAACTGAAGAGGGCAGTGATATAGAGGATGTGTTAGAATGCTTTTTAGAAAAATTAAAGCTTCTTGGCAAGAAAAAGAGAAGCCGCGGGGGCCGTTCCCGCCACTCTCCACTGCCTTGTGCAGCACCAGTTCCACTTTCCCCTCTCCAGATGGCTTTGCAGGAGGCACGAAAGTGTGATGAGGAATTGGGCATTCACGCCTTCCCTGTTATGGAACAGGTGAACCCTCACACGGGACAGCGTGAGCGTGCTTATGATCCGCTTCCTTTTAAAACCTTGAAGGAGTTAAAAACAGCCTGTGCTCAGTATGGGCCCACTTCCCCTTATACTTTAACCATCTTGGAAACTATAGCCTCAGAGGCTCTCCCACCTAATGATTGGAGAGCTATTGCCAAGGCTTGTTTATCAGGAGGGGATTATCTCTTGTGGAAATCAGAATATGATGAAAAGGCTAAGGAACAAGCTTCTCGCAATCGAGCTGCCCAGATTAATATTTCCTATGAAATGCTGGTAGGTGAAGGAGTCTATGCTGATACCCATAATCAAATTCAATACCCCCAGGAAGCTTATGGACAGATTAATGGAGCTGGGATTAGAGCCTGGAAAAAGTTACCCACCTCTGGTCAGAAAACAGAGGAGCTCTCAAAAATTATTCAAGGGCCAGATGAAAAGTATCAGGATTTTGTCTCTCGGCTATTACAGGCTGTTGGCCGAGTAGTGGTGGATGGAGAGGCTGGCATGTTAATAGTTAAACAGTTGGCATATGAAAACGCCAACACTGCCTGTCAAGCTGCACTGCGGCCCTATCAAAGACAGGGGACTCTCTCAGATTATATCCGAATTTGTGCAGATATTGGTCCCTCATATATACAAGGAGTTGCCATTGCAGCTGCATTAAAGGGAACCACCATTGAAGGAATTCTTCAGCAACAATTTAGCACAGGGAAAAGTCCAACATACAAGTGTTACACTTGTGGAGGAACAGGACACATAGCAAAACAGTGTCCTTCTAATAAAGGGATTAATAAAGGAAATGGCAGAGGTCCCAAACAACCTGGACTATGCCCTAAATGTAAAAAAGGAAAACATTGGGCAAATGAGTGTAAATCTAAGACAGATATCCAGGGAAATTCTTTGCCTCAACACCAGTCGGGAAACTACCAAAAGGGGCCAGCCCAGCCATGGCAAATAACAGGGGCATTGTCTATTTACCCTCCTGTCCCTGTGCCATCTCAAGGCCAGCAGTCTGCACAGCACCCAGCCTGCCACAGAAAACAAAATAGATACAAGAGCTATTCCGAGCAACCCCCGGAAGTACCGGGCTGGACCTTGGATCCATAGAGATGAGACATTCTATCTGCCCTGGGTGCTGCCATTGCTTATTAAAATAAACAAAATATCATTAGATTTAAAACCTTCCACATAGAGAAGAAATGACAATTTCCTTGCATTTCTGATACAGCTACAGCAAATGCCACCAGATCTGAAATTTAAAAATAAGTCTGGGATTTCTGTACACGTGTAAAGAGAAAACTAGCTTGGAACCAAGACGCCCATTTTGGACATTTAGATAGAGTTCTAAGCTGAAATCTCTTTGCAAATATACAAAATAAAACCCAAGACTGATTATTTCCTAACAAAAATAGCAAAATTTGACCCAAAGGAAAAAAGATGCTAGCTAAATTCTAGCAGCAGGATTGGCATTTCCATAATAAAGAACAGTTTTTAAATACTAATAAAGGATATTAAAAAGTTAACTTCAAGGCCAAAAAGGAAATTCAGTAAAATTGTCTCTGTTACAAAAATTTGCTAAAGAATATGCCTTAAAATCATAAATTGGATTTAAATCTCAAGAATTATTAAAATATATTAATTATAAAAATCTAAGTAGCCCAGGTAAAAGACGGCTACGCCCTTTAATTAAGGCTGGCTTCCCAAAGCAATTTCTAATAGAGGAAGGGCTAGCCTCCCTTCCCCCAACAGACCAGGTAGGCCAAAAATTTCCTGCCAGTGACAACTTTTAAAGAGAGGCTTGCTTCTCAGTTTCCCATCCTTAGTAGAAAGAATGTAACTAATTTGCATTTTAATGGTTACCTGTTTTCAGTCAATGGCACCCCAGGCTTAGGAGTTAGCTAAATTGAATTAGATATTCTGAAATATCTAAATACTAAAATATTAATCTAAATTTCCCTCACGAAAAATCTAAAGGACAGAATTAAATATATTGATTATGTCATGTATTTTTAAAGTTTATTCTTAAAAATGTTACTGATTGAGAAATGCTAAATATTTAACTTGCCAGCTAAGAGTTTAAAGTTCTGGTTAAATAAATTGGGA
This sequence comes from Myotis lucifugus, assembly GCF_000147115.1. Classification (NCBI taxonomy): domain Eukaryota; kingdom Metazoa; phylum Chordata; class Mammalia; order Chiroptera; family Vespertilionidae; genus Myotis; species Myotis lucifugus. The sequence continues at coordinate 3,656 of NW_005871506.1, forward strand.
GAAATCATATTTCAACATTTGTCTAATTGAAAAAAGAGGACAAATTCTATAATCCCAACCAAAAATTTTAAATACAAAGATCAGTTTTAATTTAATTGATATCTCTTAATAATTATAAAAGGTATATAATCTTTAAATTATATATACACATATATATTTAATAGTCTTTTAAGTTAGATTTCAAAACTATAATCAAGGAATGACTTTAGGACATTTCATGGGCCCTGAAATGTTTTCAAAAGTTTATTCTCTCTTCTTAAAGGATTTTTTAATAAAACCAATTTAATATACTTGAAATCACATAGAAAGCTTTATCAAATAAATAATAATAAATATATATTTTAAGTTTTTGCCTCTAAGAAAGGGCAAAACAAGTTATCTTATTTAATATTTCTTAAAATACAACAGTAGAGTTTTAAGATATATTTTAAAATAGCAAAAACTCATTAATAATTTTTAATATTTTACAACAGCATATTATACATTTATTCCAAACAAACTTACTAACTAATTGTTTGGCAGCAATTTAATAATAACATGAAAGGATTTTATCCCTTCCACTGTGTGGAGGGCCCCCTGGGAAGGCACTTAAGCATTCTATATTGACCTCTCTCCTTTTTGCCAAGGGGGTCCCTCTTCCAATTGCCTACAACTGTTGCCTAAGCTCTCTGTTCATACTGAGGTTAAAGCCTCATGGTGGCTGGTACCATGAATCTGTCTCTTGCCCAATAGCGTAAGCTGGCCCCTCTCTGGAGAACAAATCTGGGTTCCCCATGATCAATGCCGGGGCCCCGCCAGCAGGCGAGGAGATCCAAAGGCAGTTACTGGGCATGGAGGCCACAGGGGCATACGCTACCAAGGAGACAGAACTAAACCTCACATCACCCTGCTTGGCCCCGGAGGATGGCTGGTTAGTCAATGACGGGTAAGACCCCTCTGGGAGGGGCGACCTAAGACAGGCACAGTCGCAGGGGGCCTCAGGGGAGAACTTGGGGGTCAACAGAGGTGGGGAAGAGATCCTCACACCCCCAACTATGCAGGGGCTTGAATACTCACCCCTTCTGAGGGAGGTCTCCTGCCCCCATGGCTGCTGCACTTCCCATGCCCAGCTCAGATCGGGACCCAGATAACAGAAAGAGACTTAGTCCAGCCGAAATCGGTACCCAGATAGCAGAGACTTGGCTAACAGCAACTACCCTATATCTAAATCCAGCTTAACACCAGGAATGCTCACGGCCTTCTCAAGGATACAAAATAATCCTTTCCATTAATATTTACAGTATAAACTAAGATTGTTATTAAACTATTAAATTTGACAGTAAAATAATAGTCAAGTTTTCAGATTAATTAAAATTAGCTCAATAAGTATTAACCAAAATTATCATTTCATGGAAAAATTGCTTAACATACTATAAACCTAAAGCAGTCATATTTTATGCAAAAAAAATTAAAATTAAAAGTTATCAAGACTACACTAAAAAATTTCCAAAAACCTCCTAATATTAAAAAATAAAAAATGGGGGATAGTGGAATAATAACCTTTTAAGTAAATGCCTTAATTGCTTTAATATTTTTAATTGAAAATTAATTTTTTCATTTGTAATGCTAACAGCACGACACACATGAAAAACATACGTGGTGTCAAAATAAGCCAAAGGAAATTCATTAGAGCAAAAATAATTATTAACCTTTGGTCGAGAATACGTTTGTATATTTTCAGAAAACAACTCCAAGACCATGTGAATTCCTGCAACAACGGATTCCAGAGAGGAACTGATGGGACTGCTCCAGCCAGAGAATAGCAGTGGCCCCATGAGACAACAAGAAGAGAAGCAGTCCAGAAATAAAGATGATGAAGACGCTTTATCATGCTAGCGGTCAGCAGCTGTGCGTCGCTGCAGGTTGCCCAGGACCAAACCAGAGGGTTGGACCTACATTGCCACCATTTGTCCACCATCCAGAACTAAAATATTACTGCTGACATGTACACATAAAAAACTGTCGGACACTGAAACTTGAACTTCGCCTAAAAAACAAAGAAGGGGGATCTGTTGGGGGCCAGATGTAAGCTGGCAAGGTCCTTGCACCTGAAGGGGCTAGCAAAGCTGGGACCCTTACTCACACAGTTTTCCCAGACTTGTTTGGATGGCGTTTATCAGTAGAATGAGAGCAACATTTGTAGAATGAGAACAGCCTTTCATAGCTTACCAAGAAGTCTGTAACTATTTACTGAGATATGCTGTACTGAGAACTTGTCCTTCTGCTGTGTCCTTCCCTTAGAGATTAAGAGGAACAAAGAATACATTCCTCTCGACAGACCTCCTATTCAGTGTGTTATGTATAAATAGTATTGTGTGGCTAATAAAGTTGCTTCAGTTCATCAAGAGAACTGAGGTCTCCCGACCCCGCTTTCCTGTCTTTCTTTCTTTTCTCAATTCCCACCTCCCTGCCTCAGCCCGGCTCAACCCTGTCAGGCTGGCCCTGACACTCCCTGGGTGCTCCTGGAAGGCAAGGACTGTGTCTCTTTTTACTGCTCAGAGGGCCTATCAGGGCGTAAAACTGTGTGCACTTCATCAGTGTTTGTGGGATAAAAGAGTGACAGATGGATGAGTGGATGGATGGATAGATGGGTGGGTGGGGGATGGAGGGTGGGTGAATGAATGGGTGAATGGGTGGATGATGGATGGATGGGTGTATGGATGGAAAGGTGGATGGATGGATAGGTGGGTGGGGGATGGAGGGGGTGAGTGAGTGGGTGGATGGATGGATGGATGGATGGATGGGTGTATGGATGGAAAGGTGGATGGATGGATGGATAGATGGATGGATGGATAGGTGGATGGATAGATGGGTGGATGGATAAGTGGATGATGGATTCCTCAAGGCCCTCTCTGTGGAACATTCATCTGCTTGCTGTCACTTTTCTGCTTTTCCATTATATATGCATGTTGACTGGTCTTATTCTTTCCCGCTGCTTTCTTCTCTCTAAACCCAGTCTCTCTAAGTAGCCTCTTGGGAACTCCCCTGTGTTACCTCCTGTGATGGCTGATGGATCTGAGTTCCAATTCTCCATTTACTCAACTCAGTTTCCTCCTCTGGGCAATGGGGACAATGGCATCTTCCCATAGGGCTTTTAAGAAGCCCGAGTAACTTAACATATAAAAGTACTAGTGCCATGCCTAGCTGCAGTTGGAGCTCAGAAATATTGTTCACTTTTCTATTGAATGTGAGTTTCTTTCTTAGAGTCCGACCCCTTTCTTTGTTGAAAGGTGAAGAGGCCCTAGCGGGTTTGGCTCAGTGGATAGAGTGCTGCCTGCGGACTGAAGGGTCCCAGGTTTGATTCTGGTCAAGGGCACATGCCCAGGTTGTGGACTTGATCCCTGGGGGGGACATGCAGGAGGCAGCCAATCAGTGATTCTCTCTCATCATTGATGTTTCTCTCTCTTCCTCTCTCTTCCTCTCTGAAATCAATAAAAATATATTAAAAAAAAAGAAAAAGAAAAGTGAAGAGGTCTGCCAGAGGCTAAGACCAACAAGTAGTTAGCATAATTATGTGAGAAGTCTGCTGGAAGGCTAATGGACTTTGATATTCAGCATAATATTGTCCTGCTTTGGCCAAATAGCTGAAGGCAATCCCTTAACCTGATAATCCTTTTATTGTTTACCAAACTTTACCATTGATATGCCTGTTTGCTTTGCTAAAGGGCAAATGTGTATTCTAGTAAATAAAAGCTAAAGGGTCTGGGGATTGAGAGAGCCTCTCCATTGGAGAGTAAGGTCTCCACCTGGTAAGAGTAAGGTCTCCATGCCTTCTAAATTTATATTTCTTGTCTAGTATATTCATTTGTGTGCAGCCCCTTCTCTAGACCTTGAACCCTAGCCACAAATGGATGCAGCATTCACATCTGGCTCCTCGAAAAGGGACATGGAGAAGAAGATTCACTGGAGTGAAAAACAAAGAAAGTTCACCAGAAAGGTGGGAGCACTGAAAAGGTGGGAAAAATCACTGCATACAAAGCCCGTGTCAACTTTGAAAGTCATGAACCATAAAGTGGGTAGGAATGTCTTTTATTTTAGCGAGGCTATAATGGGGAAGAATTTGAGTAAAAGGCAAACACATCATTGTAAATTTTTAGCTTGTATACTCAAGGATAAAGAAATTAAAATGTCAAAAGGCACCCTCAAAGTGCCCTTGTCATCTTTAACTAGATGGGCTCTTGTTCAAACTGCATTATGCCTAATTTGTATTGTGGATCAAAAGTTTGTAATACCTAAGGCCCCAGATCCTCTGCCTCTAGTGTGGGAAGGCTCAACAGCTAGAGAAAATAGGGCTACCAGTCATTTTACAAAAGGACTCTTAATGCTTTGTCTGAAAATTACCATATGATGCCTTGGGACAGGCATATTTTAGCTAAAATAACGTTAGAGGCCAGTCAATGCTATGGAGAACAGAATAGGAAAAGATCCATGAAAAAACTCTGATTTATTAAGTCTTGTCTATGTGTTATGGGTGCTTGTCTGTTGATTGTTGTTTTATCTGTCTTTGTTGTCTATTGTTAGTTAATTAAGATGCATTTAATTTAATTTAATTTAATTTAATTTAATAGTAAAGAAACAGTAGATGGCCAGGCCATTACTAAATTTCCCCAGAGCAAACAGAATGTGGGGGTAAAAAGAAAGAATATGAGAGGTACATGCGGCTGATAATGAAAGGGCGAGGACTACAACCTCCATCTTATCCTGTGTCCTCCATTTTGGGGCAGCCACGTGCTTGGCAAGGAGCTTCTTCCCGGAAGTCTAAGACTCTGCTAGCCACACCCAGGAACAAGACTCCGACTTGCGCCTGGCCAATCGGCAGAGCACAGTCCTTTCTCCTCCCCTTACTATAAAACCCGTCTCCACACAGAGTTTTCTCTCTCTGCCACTTGGCTTGCCGTTGAGTCGGTAAGGAGGATAGGGGAGCCAAACCCGGGTTTGAAATACAGACTCTTATGCTTTTGCATCGGACTGGCTGGCTCCCTGTTGGTCTGCTGGGGATCTTGAAATCTGGGCATAACAATAACACAGGTCCTAGGAAAATTCCCTAGGCCTAGACCAAGGGAGTAACTGAAAAAGGCTCCAGCCCATTAATTACTAAGTCTTTTGGTGATTCTGTAAAATGGATGCCCACTCCCAAGAGTGCTATTAAAAGTCTCATTTTCATCATGTTTTTATTTCCCAGTCCTTCATTTGAATAGATGAGACATTTCTCACAATTTAGGGATACGTCTGGGATTTCTGTACCCGTGAACAGAAAAAGGCTAGCTTAAGAGAAGGCAAGCCCCACCCAATTTGGGGTGGCCTCTTGAGCCCCACCTCTTTACGGATGCTATAGAATAAACCCAAGATTGTTTTTCTTTAAAAGATGGCAAAAATGACACAAGGAAAATATACAGGCTGGGTTTAGGCAACAAGATTAGTGTTTCCATAATAAAGGGTCATTCTTAAATAATAATGGACCGCATTTCAAGGTTAACATTAAAGCCACTGAAAGTCAATAAGTTATCTGTTACAGAATTTGCCAAAGAAAATGCCTTGGATAATAATAATTGGCTTTAAAATCTCAAAAATTGTTAAAAACATAAATAAATAAATGTAACTAAAATGAAGACTTTGTAGTGGAGCTTTTCAGTAACAATTATAAATACATTAATGATGAGGGTCCAGTCACTGAGGAGAGGGCTGACTGCGCTCTCTGTTGGAGGAAAGGGCCAGTCACTCTCTCCCTGTAAAAGCAGAGAACCCGGCAGCAGCAACCTCAGATGTTATCTCTAAGGAAGAATGTGGCAGTTTTAAAATTTAAAGTAATTAAGGCTTGATGTAGTTTACTTACAGGATATTTCTTCACTATTCTCCCTTTTTTGTTTTTCAAATTGGGGTTTTTAGATAAGGTCTTAACCAATTAATGTCCTCTAATAATTATAGTGAAGAAATTTCCTGTAAGTAAACTACATCACGCCTTAATTACTTTAAATTTTTTCACTTGTAATGATGGTGGCAAGACACCCATGGAATTACACTGGTGTCAGAATAAGCCAAAGGAAAATGGTCTGGTTAAATAAAAAAAATCCCAAGTCTAGTTTATGGAAGGATCCCTTTATTTATCTTTGGTCTAGGATATGCTTTGTATTTCCAGAAAACTCCTCCAAGCCTGTGTGGATTCCTGCAACAATGGATCTGAGAGAGGAACTGATCAGACTACTCCAACCACAGATAGCAGTAGCCCCAAGCAACATGCTGACAAGACAGAGGAGAAACAGTCCAGAGATGTGGGATGGTAAAGACGCCTTGCTATGCTAAGTCATCAGCTGTACATTGGTGCAGGTTGCCCTGGGCAAAGCCAAAGAAGGTCAGACCTGCATTGCCATTGCCCACCGTTTGTCCACCATCCAGAACTGGAATATCATTGCTGTCATGTCAGAGGGGACAGTGACTGGAAAGGGGACTCAAAGAACTGATGGCCCAGAAAGGAGCCTACTGCAAACTAGTTCCTTAAATGCCTGGCAGCAATTTAAAAGGACATGAAAGAACTCAATCCTTTTCATTGAATCTAAAAGTCTTAAAAGGACTCAAGCCCTGCAAATGGCATACACCTTTCTAAAATTATTAAGAAAACAAAAAGGTGGAAATGCCAGAGCTAAGACCAACAAGTAGTTAGCATAATTATGCAAGAAGTCTGTTGGAAGGCTAATGGACTTTGATATTCAGCAAGGGCTGAAAATCAGCATAATATTGCCCTGCTTTGGCCAAATAGCTGAAGGCAATCCCCTAACCTGATGATCCTTTTATTGTTTACCAAACTTTACCATTGATATGCCTGTTTGCTTTGCTAAAGGGCAAATGTGTATTCTAGTAAATAAAAGCTAAAGGGTCTGGGGATTGAGAGAGCCTCTCCATTGGAGAGTAAGGTCTCCACCTGGTAAGAGTAAGGTCTCCATGCCTTCTAAATTTATATTTTTTTGTCTAGTGTATCCATTTGTGCACATCCCCTTCTCCAGATCCTGAATCCTTGCTGCAAAAGCTTGCGCAGAGTTCAGACAAGAACTTGTGAAACAAGCTTGCCCATTTGTGATCCTGTCTAAATTTCCTGAATACTCTGTGCCTTGCTGTTTCTCATCTGTAAAGAGGATACTTGGCACCATCTCATGGGTTCTGGGGGGATTAAACCAAGCGCTTTGAAGAGTTTCTGGCACAGAGTGAGTGCTCACCCACCCAGCCCAGAGGCTCTGGGGGTGGGGGGGGTTGCACTTCACTAAGACCACCCAAGCCGCTTCTTCTGTCAGAGACCTGCTCCCTCTGTGTGCAGGTGCCTTCTGTGAGCTGCTTCACAGTAACACCAAACCTTTCTCCTCCCCGAGCACCTCCAGCCTGGCAGGAGCAGAGACAACCAGAGCAAAGGCCCAGGACCACGAGGAAGGCGTGGAGGGCGACAACCTGCCTTGAGGGTTATGGGAGGCTTATTGGAGGAAGGGGCATGTGTGAAATGAGGTGGAGGGGGAGTCAACCCATGGCCTGGAAGCAGAGCAGGCTGACCAGAGGACAGATGCTTAACGGCCAGGAGGCAAGCGAGAACAGATGCTGTTGGAGGCTAGTTTGGTGAATTCCAGGGTGCAGATGCGTCTTTAAGATTTTTTATCAGTTGCCATGACAAATTGGAGGATTTCATGTCCAACCAAGGATTTGAGCTTCTTTTGAAAATCAGAAGGGGAGGCTATGCTGGGCCCACATTTCCACCTGAGGCTGCCCTCTAGCTCCACAAGTCCCTCTGGCCTCATCCATTTCTCCCCCTGCCTGTCCCTGCAGGGGGTAAGCTGGGGGGGGGGGCGGCTGGCAGAAACAGCATCGACAGGAACCAGTCAAATGGCTTCTCAGCTCAGTTTGAGCTGCTTTTGTCCGAAGGCAATGGAGAGTTGTTGATGGGCTTTAGCATTAAAGGGTTTTCCTGTACCAAACCACAGACATTCCGACCAGAGAGAGGGCCCTTTATGCACCTCACTGAAAGTGTCAGACGTGGGCTGGCACTTAGCTCCCTTGACAGGAGCTGGCAGAAGTGCTGAGAGGCAACGTCTTCTCCCATGACCTCCCCCCTTCCCCTCTAGGGCTTGTGGGGTATACTCCATGGCAGTGGTTGCCAACTGGTGGTCCGTGAGGTCTGAAAGTTTGGCAACCACTGCTCCATGGGATCCAGGTGTTCAAGAACATTTGGACAAACTGTAGTCCAGCTTTATTCGTTTGCATGTGGCTTTCCAGTTTTCCCAGCACCATTTATTGAGGAGACTATCTTTACTCCATTGTGTGTTTCTGGCTCCTTTGTTGAAAATTATCTGCTCATATACATGTGGTGTTATAGCTTAACTCTCTATTCCATTCCATTGATCTGTGTGTCTGTCTCTCTGCCAATATCATGCTGTTTTGATGATTGTAGCTCTGCAGTATAATTTGAAGTCAGGTAGCATGATACCTCCAGCTTCGTTCTTTTTTCTCAGGATTGCACTGGCTATTCAGGTCTTTTGTAGTTCCATACAAATCTGATGGTTTCTCATTCTATTTCTTTAAAAAATGACATTGGGATTTTGATGGGGATTGCATTAAGTCTGTATATTGCTTTGGGTAATATGGCCATTGTCTCTATGTTGATTCTTCCAATCCATGAACACAGGATATTTTTCCATTTTGTTGTGTCTTTTTCAATCTCTTTTAATAATGTTTTGTAATTTTCAGTATATAGGTCTTTCACATTTTTCGTTAAGTTCATTCCTAGGTATTTTATTCCTTTGGTTGCAATTGCAAAGGGAATTTTTTGTTCATTTCTGAAGTTTTATTGTTAGGAAGGCAATGGATTTTGCACATTGATTTTGTATCCTGCAACCTGACTATATTTGTTTATTGGTTCTAATAGTTTTTTGGCAGAGTTTTTAGGGTTTTCTATATACAGAATCACGTCATCTGTAGAAAGTGACAGTTTGACTTCTTCCTTCCCTATTTTGATGCCTTTTATTTCTTTCTCTTGCCTCATTGCTCTGGCTAGGCCTTTCAGCACTATGCTGAATAAGAGAGGTGAGAGTGGGCATCCTTGTCTTGTTCCTGATCTTAGAGGAAAAGCTTTCAGTTTTTCACCATTGAGTATATGAGCTGAGGGTTTGTCATATATGGCCTTTATTATGTTGAGGTACTTGTCTTCTACTCCTATTTTACTGAGTGTTTTAATCATAATGGATGTTGTAACTTATCAAATGCTTTTTCTGCATCTCTTGATAAGGTCACATGATTTTATCCTTCCTTTTGTTGATGTGGTGTATTAGTTTGAGTGATTTGCGTGTGTTGAGCCATCCTTGTGCCCCTTGAATGATGGTTTATTATTATGTATTTTTATTTTTGGTGCACTGTTGTATTTGATTTGCTAGTATTTTGTTTAGGATTTTTGCATCTGTAGTCATCAGAGATATTGGTCATGCAAAAGATGAAACAGGATTACAGTTTGTCCTCATGTACAAATATTAATTCAAAATGGATCAAAGACCTACATACAAGACTGAAACAAGGAAATTGAAACTGGTGTACACAGAGGGAAGGGGGTGGGAAGTGAAGGGGGTCCCAATAGATGGTGATGGGAGAAGATTTGGGTGGTGAGCACACAGTGTAATATACAGATCTTGTAATACTGAAACCTATCTATACTAATAATAGAGGAATATGCAAATTGTCCGGGATGCTGTCACAGTAACAGTAACTACCAACAGGCTGCCTGGGGCGACAAGGCCAGCAGGGGTGTTAGTAAGGGATGACCAAACGACTGAACAAGCAGGCTGCATGGGGCGACCAGACCATCAGGAGAGTTAGTGAGGGATGACCAAATGACAGAATAGCAGGCTGCGTGGGGCGACCAGGCCAGCAGGGGGGTCAGTTAGGGGCAATCAGGCCATCAGGCAGAGGCAGTTAGGGGTGATCAGGCTGGAAGGCAGGTGAGCAGTTAGGAGCCAGCGGTCCCAGATTGTGAGAGGGATGTCCGACTGCTGGCAGTCAAACATCCCCTGAGGGGTCCTGGATTGGAGAGGGTGCAGGCTGGGCTGAGGGGATCCCCCCCAGTGCATGAATTTCATGCACCGGGCCTCTAGTATGTTCATATTAACCAATGTCACCCTAATAAATTTAATAAACAAAACAAAATAAAAAAACATTGGAAGCTCTCTGGTGCCCATTGCACGCCCTCCCAGGTCACTGTTCTGGTGAACATTGTCCCCCATGGGCGCTGCGTTTTCCCAGCATAGATGATGCTGACGTGGCAGAACCTGTGCCAGGGGTGTGGATGGGTGGGGACAGGCCATGCCCAGAATGTCTGATTGCCCTGCATCTCAGGAAGCAGTTACTCTTGTTGGAAAAAGGGGTTTTTGTGCCGCCAGCCGATGCACACAGCCCAGTAACATGTAGGTTAAGGAGGATTAATTATACGGAAATGGTTTTATGTTTAGAAACTTCTAAAAACCCACCTGTGCACATTGGGAGGGGCAGAGAGAGCTCAGTGTCCACTCTGCCCTAACCGGGTCAGTTTCCACTCCGCCCTAGTTGGGTCAACCTCCTCTCTGCCCTATCCAGGTCAGTGTCCTCTCTCCCTAGCTGGTTCAGCGTCCTTTCCGCCCCAGCCGGGTCAGCGTCCACTCCGCCCTAGCCGGGTCAACCTCCTCTCTGCCCTATCCAGGTCAGTGTCCTCTCTCCCCCTAGCTGTTTCAGCGTCCTTTCCCCCTAGCCGGGTCAGCGTCCACTTCGCCCCAGCCGGGTCAGCGTCCACTCCGCCCTATCCGGGTCATCAGGTGCAGGTGGCTTGCTTCCTCTCACTTTGGAAGCCTGTTTCCTCCCTGGCTCCAGGACACCTGCCTCAGTGTCACAAAGGAAAGGAAACAATGCCTTCCTGGTGCAGAAAGGGCTTAGGAGAGTGTGGGTTGCATAGAAGACACCAACTGTGGCCTCTGCTCCCCTTTGCACCCATTTCACTCCTGCCGACCCTCTGTCCTGGCTAAGCCCCACTCTCCCTGCCTCTGGGCCTGTGCCTATGCAGTTTCCCTTCCTGTACTTTCGCATCCACTATGTCTGACCTCCAGGACCCAGCTTGTCCCGCCCCAGTGTAGAGAGATTGATGCCTCCATCACTTTGCTGTCCTCCCGCCTATGACAAAACAGACTCCTCCTACATCATTTTCAAGGGAGGATAGGGGCTGTGTTAGTGGGAAAAGCAGGTAGGTGTTCCCGGTAGAAATAAGTGAGGATGTAGATAATCCTGGCAGCAGTAGCAGGAACAGTGATGAAGATGATAAAGGGGTCTGTACGTTCTCCTGCCATGAGGTAAGTGTCTTAATAAAATAATAGCTTCTATTTAGCCATCTGTGTTATATGCTGGCAGCCTGGATACGTGTTTTACGCTCAGTAGCCACTACTGCTCGCTTTACTTTGAAAGTGGATATTATTGGGTCCTTTCCTACGGTGGGCATTTAGGACGAGGCTGAGGGGCCCATGGAGAGTAACAGCTAGGAAGTCACAAAGGCCTGAGCTGCACGCAGGTCAGCCCGTGTGTTGCTGCCGGTGACACCCGATTCAACTGTGGAGCAGGACCTGTGCCTGTGGCCTGCTGCCACCTGAGGTGCCTGCTGTTGGCGCTCGACTCCAGGCTGCCCAGGCCTTCTGTGCCTTCGCGCCACCCAGGGCACAAAGGCCTTTCCCATCTCGCTGCGGTCCCTGGAGTGAGCAGGGGTTCCGTGGTGGAACACGGAGGGATGGGCTTCTCTCTGGGCAGAGGGAACTGCCACGCAAAGTCAAGGACGCTTGGAAGCGACAGGCGTGGCTGGTGTGTGGGTCTGAGGGGAAAAGAGGTGTGAGAATCCAAGAACCCAGTGTGCTAACCTCAGGGAAATTGCTTTGCAACCCCCTGAGGTGGTTGTGGGGACTGAAGGGAACAATGGGGGGAGGGGGGATGAGCAGCTTTGCAAACAGGAAAGTGTTTATTTAGGCAAATGTTAGTCATCATGAGACAGTTCAGAGGTCACCTGATTGGTGTCAGCAGTGAGAGAGCAGACAATTAAAATATCTGCTAATTTCTTTGCAACCCATATTCCCAAAGCATTCATAAATTTTAAAAAGTTCTAATCTCATTGCTCTCCTCTCCTTTTTCTAGATTAAGAGATTGTCACACATTTCAGAAGCTTATACAGTCACTACCTTGGTCATTATCAATGATAGCCCCCCCTCTTTGAGATTCGCAGTAAGTTTTGTTGCCCCCCCCCCAAGGCCATGTGCAGAGGGTTCGCTATGCAAATGCCTCTCAGATGCATTCTGTCCTCTCTCTCTCCTTGGTCATCCTGGCACGGGGAGCTCTGGGCGGGCAGCTCTGTGTCTGCTGTGTTTGGGGCCATGTTCTTAATGGCCAGCACCATGCCCACCACAGAGTAGCTGCTTGACAACTGTTTGGTGCGGCATCCGAGCCTAGAGGTCCTCATAGTCCCACCCGAGCTCCTGCAGGCTGCTCGCTCCTGCTGTGGCCCCTCGGCGCCCAACTGCCTGCATTTGCTCAAAACTCAGTCCATCTCCCCCAGTTTAATAAAACACTATGGTAAATGAATTTAACTAATCTTAAACACTAATGCTACCAGTGAAGAACCCAAACCTACAGGTTAGCCAAAATGATAAGGTAGGAAGCTAAAATGAGAGCTGTAACTGGAAGTAGGCATAATAATAATTATTATGTGCACATAATGTAATAGTATGCTTAGAAAACTCAAGAGCATTTGCTGAATTGTTACTGGAACCAGCAAGAGCCTTCAGGGGGACCCAAGCCCAATGCAATGGCAGCACTGGCTAGACAATGGGGTGGGAATGGATTCCACACACAACGCTGCCCAGGGCTGCGCTCTGAGCACAGCTGTGGACTGCAGGGACGCCAGCTCCCAGGAAGCTCTGCATGTGCTCGCAGTCCCCAGAGTCTCCCACAAAGTTCTTCTCTCAGCTCTAGCTCTTACCAGTGCAAACAGCCAGCTCCGGCCCAGGCTGCCCGATGGGATCAGGTGCCACCCTCTTCTCTACCTGGTGTGTGAAGATGCGCCTCTGACCCCCTTACCTCGCCCCCGCCCCTTTAGGCAGTGGGCAGCCTTTGCAATTCCCTCCCCTGAGGGTGGCTATCTCACACATCTCCACTTCACAGCAAGAGGCCGGGCTTTAATGAAAACGCCCACCTGCGCGGTCTTGGAGCTAGTGTCCCGAGCAAAGCACTACTGAGCAGGTGGGAGCACAGGCTCCGGGTCCTGATGTCGGGTTAGAAGCCTGACCTTGAGCCACGTGGCCACTTCACCATTACCCCGATCTATAGAATGGGGTCATAACAGCACCCGTTTCATGGGGTTCGAAGGATTAAGTTAATTTATGAACAGTGCTTGAAACAGTGCCCAACAGGATGCAAGCGCTCAAGGAGTTAGTTATAATTTTGGTAAATGACTATTAGTTTCTACCAGCAATTGTGCTATCCAGGGATGCTGCTGTGTGTGGGACGGGGTGAGGAGGCGTGGATGCCGCATTGGGCCCCTGCTTTGGGGCTCCCATATCACCCCAAGCTTTTCTTCAGGACAGCAGATTATTACACTACAAGGTAAAATATTGAACCACATAAATGGACATTTAAAAGGTAAGAAGTGGCCAACTATTGACAATTTCACATGGTACAAATAATACTTTTCAATTTACTTGTTTTTCCCACTTGACAGTACATATGTCGAAGCACATGTATTCACCCCTTTTGTCCCTGGTCCTGATGCTCAGGAGACGCTCAGTGCGTGCGTATGATGGAGAAATGGACGTGTGATCTGAGCACATGGCATATAGGCTCCCAGGAAGAGGAAGGTGAGTGCCAGACAGTGAGGCACAAAGTCCCATCTGACAGCTCTCACTGCACCCACAGTCCTGCCTCCTGGGCAGGGCTGGAACCCATGCCTTCCTCCTTGTCCTGTGGTTGGGGCCTCCTCCGAGAACACTCGCATGGATCTTCACATCAAAGCAGTCTGCGCCTTCATTTCTCCAGCTAGAGGCTGTCCTCCCTGAGGGCAGGAACCTGCATCTATTTGTCTTTGTCAGTAGCTAGCACACGATTTGCAAATGAATGTATGATTCAAAGTCCCAGCAGGATTCAGGGGGTGGCTCCGCTGTGGGGCCATCCATGCTTTGACAGCTTTGTATATTCAGTGCAACCCTAGCCCTGGGTTTGGGTTTTCAGCCCTGCAACCAGCAGTAACTTGGGAAAGCATCTAACCCAGCCAGGCGCCAGCTTTGTGATGATGAGACAGTCCTTTGGACATTTTCATTCACTTTGCATACTGGCCAGCACTACATTAATATTAATGTCTGTTAATGACAGTGCCTTTAAAGCATTAGGGATAGAGCCTGGCATGTAATAGGTGGTCAGTAAACATTCACTATCTAAACCGCATTCTGAGCACTTAGCTGAAAGGGAGCCAAGTTAAGGCTGAAAAGGGAACCTTGGAAAATCACAGATATTTTCAGGGGAATTGTTTCATCACAAAATGCTACTTAAAAAAAGAGGCAACTAAATTTTCATTTTGTAGGTGAGGTGTGAGGAGGAAAGAGAATTCACCTGCCTATCCGCGCTTAAAAATAAAAATTTTAAATGTTGTTTTTTAAAAAGATTTTCTTTATTGTTGAAAGTATTACATATGTCCCCCTTCCCCCCACACTGACCCACTCCTCCTCACACCTGCCCATCCCAAGTCTTGTGTCCAGGGGCTATACATATATGCATATACATTCCCTGGTTGATCTCTCCCCTTCTCACCCCACCCCTGCCTTCTCTCTGAAATTCTTCAGACTGTTCATGGTTCTATGTCTCTGGATCTATTTTGTTTGTCAGTTTATTTGTTCATTAGATTCCATATATGAGTGAGATCATGTGATACTTGTCTTTCTCTGACTGGCTTATTTTGCTTAACGCAATACTCTCCAGGTCCCTCCATGTTGTCTCAAAGGGTAAAAGATCTGTCTTTTTTACTGCTACATAGCATTTTTTGGTGTAAATATACCACAGCTTTTATATCCATTCATCTGCTGATAGGCACTTAGGCTGTTTCCAAATCTTAGCTATTGTAAATTGTGCTGCTATGAACATAGGGGTGCGTACTTTCTTTCTGATTGGTGTTTCAGGTTTCTTAGGATATAGTCCTAGAAGTGGGTTCACTAAGTCAAATGGCAGTTCCATATTTAATTTTCTGAGGAGACTCCATACTGTTTTCCACAATGGCTGCACCAGTCTGCATTCCCACCAGCAGTGCACGAGGGCTCCCTTTTCTCCACATCCTCGCCAGCACTTGTCCTTTGTTAGTGGTAGCCATTCTGACAGGAGTGAGGTGATACCTCATTGTCATTTTAATTAGCATCTCTCTGATGATTAGTGACTTTGAGCATTTTTCACATGTCTCTTGGCCTTCTGTATGTCCACTTCATAGAAATGTCTATTTAGGTTCTTTGTTCATTTTTAATTAGATTGTTTATCTTCCTTTTGTTAAGTGTATGAGTTCCCTATAAATGTTGGAGATAAAACTCTTATCAGAGATAACATTGGCAAATATGTTCTCTCATGCTGGGGACTTTCTTGTTATTTTATTGATGGTTTCTTTTGCTCTGCAGAAGCTTTTATTTTGATGTAGTCCCATTTATTTATTTCCTCCTTAGTTTCCTTTGCCCAAGGAGATGTATCGGTAAACGGTAAACATATTGCTATGAGAGATGTCTGAGATTTTGCTGCCTATAATTCTTCTAAGATTTTTATGGTTTCATGACTTAAATTTAAGTCTTTTATCCATTTTGAGTTTATTCTTGTGTATGGTGTAAGTTGGTGGTCTAGTTTCATTTTTTTTACATGTAGCTGTCCAATTATTCCAACGCCATTTATTGAAGAGACTGTCTTGACTCCATTATATGCTCTTGCCTCCTTTGTCAAATATTAATTGAGCATAATGGCTTGGGTTCATTTCTGAGTTCCCTGTTCTGTTCCATGGATCTATATGCCTGTGCTTGTGCCAGTACCAGGCTGCTTTGATTACAGTGGCTTTGTAGTATAACTTGAAATCTGGTATTGTGATCCTTCCAACTTTGTTCTTCTTTCTCAGGATTGCTGTGGCTATTCTGGTCTTTTTTGATTCCATATAAATTTTTGGAGAGTTTGTTCTAGGTCTGTGAACCGTGCTGTTGGTATTTTAATGGGGATTGCATTGAATCTGTAGGTTGCCTTGGATAATATGGACATTTTAATGATGTTGATTCCACCAATCCATGAACATGGTATTTTCTTTCACTTGTTTATATCTTTCTCTACCTCTTTTTTAAACATCCTGTAGTTTTCAGAGTACAGATCTTTTACCTGCTGGGTTAATGTTATTCCTAAATATCTTAATATTTTTTTTGCAATGGTCAATGGGATTGTTTTTTCAGTTAGTTCATTATCTATATCATAAAAGACCTGTGGTCCTGACGCTTTACAGCATCACGACCAAATGAGCAACAGCTCCCGCAGAGGGCAGGGCAAGCCAGGAGCTACTCCTGGTGGAGGGCGGGGTGCAAGCTATGAGTCTAGTGGTAGAGAGCTATGAGCAGCGGAGGGCGGGGCTAGAGCTAGGAGCTGTGATGGGTGGGGCAGCCAGCTCAGGCAGGTGGAAGCAAGCTACTCACTCACGATTTTGTGCGTGCTGGACCTCTAGTTGGTATATAAAAATGCCATAGATTTCTTGGTGTTGATTTTGTATCCTGCTATGTTGCCTAATTCATTTATTAGATGTAGTCATTTTTTTGTTGGAATCTTTAGGGTTTTCTACGTACAATATCATGCCATCTGAAAATAGTGATGGTTTTACTTCCTGCTTTCCAATTTGTATGCCTTTTATTTTTCCTTCTTGTCTGATCACTGAGGATAATACTTCCAGTACTATGTTGAGTAAGAGTGGTGAAATGAGCATCCCTATGTTGTTCCTGGTCTTAAGAGAATTGGTTTTAGTTTTTACCCATTGAATATGATGTAGGCTGTAGGTTTGTCATATATGGCCTTTATTATGTTGTAGGATGATCCCTCTATTCCCACTTTGTTAAGAGTTTTTATCAAAAAGGCTGTTGGATTTTGATGCTTTTTCTGCATCAATTGATATGATCATGCGATTTTTGTCTTCCAACTTGTTTATATGAGATATTACATTTATTGATCTGGAAATATTGTATCATCCTTGCATCCCCAGAATAAATCCCACTTGTTCATGGTGTGTATGATCTTTAAAATGCACTGCTAGTTCCAATTTGCTAATATTTTGTTGAGGATTTTAGCATCTATGACCTGTAATTCTCTCTTTGTAGTGTCTTCATCTGGTTTTGAAATTAGGCTAATGCTGGCCTAATAAGAAGAGCTTGGAAGTGTGCCTTCCTCTTGGAGTTTTTGGAATAGTTTGGGGAGGACAGGTATTAGTTCTTCTTTGAATGTTTGGTAAAACTCTCCTGTGAAGGCATTGACCAGGGCTTTTGCTTGCTGGGAGTTTTTTTGATTATTGCTTCTATTTCCTCGGTAGTTATTGGCCTCTTCAGGTTTTCTGATTATTCTTGATTGAGTTTTTGAAAGATTGTATTTTTCTAGGAATATGTCCATGTCATCCAGGTTGTCCAGCTTGTTGGAATATAGCTATTCATAGTATTTTTTTTTTACAGTCTTTTATATTTCTGTGAGATCAACTGTTACTTCACCTCTTTTGTTTCTGATTTTGCTTATTTGGGTCCTCTCTCTTTGTTTCCTGATGAGTCTGGCTAAAGGGACGGAACCCAAGACTACTTTATCCAGCAAGCTATCATTCAAAATCAAAGGTGAAATCAAGAGTTTCACAGACAAAAAACAGGCTAAAATAATTTATTGCCACCAAACCAGCGCTGCAAAAAATGCTAAAGGGACTGTTGTAAAAAGAAGAAATAGAAAGAAAGACAAGAACCTAGTCATAAAGAATAAATATGGCAACAAACAAGTACCTATCAATAATAACCTTAAATGTAAATGGATTAAATGCTCCAATTGAAAGACATAGAGTACTGAACGAATAAGAAAGCATTACCCATATATATTCTGTCTACAAGAAACTAGCTAGAGTGTGAGTGCTGTAAGGGCAAGGACCACTTCCTGGCCACCTTTGTCTTTTCCCCAGGGCTGTCCTCTAGGGCCCGGCATAACACGGGGCCCCAGGACACGAAGCCTTGTCCTTAGTGAGCCTAGAAAGCCCAGGCAGGGACCTGCTAGGAGGTCCTTGTCAGTCTTAAGAAAAAAGCTTCTGAGCACATGCACTTTGTGGGCACTGTCTATGTATTCCCTCCCTTCACCCAGGCAGGCCCTCTTGTCCTCAAGTACAGATACGGAAATAGAAGTTCGAGAAGTTAATTACATACAGCTAGCAAGTCCAGGTGGAGCTCAAATCAAGGTCTTGCCAACTTCCCTTCTTGCAGGAGAGACTTTAGAGTGACTGAAAAGAGGAGATGAGGCCGAAAGTGTTCGTGGAAATGTGTGTGTGTGTGTGTGTGTGTGTTGTGCACGCAGTCAAATCTGAAAAGGCATTCACACAGTAAAGTCAACTTTTATAAGGGCAAGGCAGGGGCACAAGTGAGAAAGGCAGGCCGGGTATAAGGCAATGTCTTTGTGGTGGGGACCCAGGGGGAGAGGTGGGGACTGGTGACTTGGGCAGCACACAGCTGGCCGGGGAGGTCTGCTGTACAGACGTCAGGAGTTCCCAGTCGCCCGGTTTTGTGTGAGCTTGCCTCTGAATGTTAACTGGAGAGGCACTGCTTTTGAAGAAGGCAGGCTTCTCTCACGTTCGGAAGGAGAGCTGGCAGGTAGCTGCTGGCTGGCTCTGACCACAGCCCAGGCCTCTTCCGGAAGTTAGATGAGGGCGCTGAGCAGGATGTGAACCAGCATGCCTCTGACCAGCACTTCCAAGGAGTCATTCAGTGACGATGACAGCGATTAAGAAAAAACAGTTCTCTCATTTCCCAGAGCCACCTTCTTCAGCCAGAGATGCACTCTGAGGAGATCCCGGTTTGCAGGATTCCCTGAGAGTCTCCACCTCAGTCTTGGGCCTTCCCCTTCTTCCTGCTGGGCTCTGGGTCCCCGGATTGCATGCATCACAGTGACCCGTCCCTCCGCACGCCAGTGAGGACACAGTCCCACTCATGTTCCAAATGATGTGCTGAAGGACCTGTGCTCCTCCTTGCCAGGCACTTGCTTTCTCTCTGTCCAGGGCTCTTGCACTCAGCTGGGCAGGAGCAAGGCCTGCCCACCACCCCTTCCAAGATGAGGGCTCCCCATGACGCATTCCAGGGCCCTGGCAAGCCAGGCACCATCATGACTACTTTATTCACTTCCCTTACTGTCTGTTTTACTTGGAGACTGAGGCTGGGCTGGATGGGGTAGGAACAGGGTGCAAGGGGCTGTGGCCGTGACCTTGACCCTCACTCCCACTGTGCGCCACTGTGTTGGGCACCCTCGAGGCATGGTTCACTCACTCCTGCCAGAGCCCAGAGCTCCCACTGCAGCCACCGTCTTCCCTTCCTGCCACCTCCCTCTCACCATGTGCCACCTATTCCTTCCACAGCAGCCAGGAGACCTCTGAAAACTCAAATTAGATCATGCCATCTGCTCAAAGGGCTCCTGTGTCCTATGCAACATGCAGAGTATCCTTAGGGGATGGCTCCAGGACCCCCGATACCAATATCCTGGGTGCTCAAATCCCTTCTATAAAAAAATGTAGCATTTGCATATGACTACACATCCTCTGAGCACTTTAAATCATCTCTAGATTATTTACTGCCCAAAACAATGCCAATAGCTGTTATACCAGGTTGCTTACGGAATCACTTGTCAGAATTTCTCTTTTCAAGTATTTTAAATCTGTGGTTGGTTGAATCTGCAGACAGGGAACCCACAGATAGGGAGGCTACTGTAAATTCCAGGTTCCTCACCAGGGACCAAAGGCCCCCACAGTCCAGCCCGCCTCTCCTCTCCCACCGCTCCCTCTGGCCCATGCATCCCAGCCGCACTGGCCCCCCTTTGTGCCGCTCGTCCCCCTCCTAGCTTTCCCCTGGCTGGTCCCTCAGCCTGGCCCGCCCTTCCCCAAGGCTGGCTCCTTCTCACTGTCCTCTTCTCCGCCCCCACACGAGCTCTTGGAAGCCCTTCCTGACCACCTGTCTAAGGCAGCTCCCTTCCGCCTCACCAGTTTCCTCACCCCCATGGCACATTTCAGGGTCTACAATGGTGTGTGTGCATTTGTTTACTGCTACACTCATCTCCCTGGGGGGATGTACACCTGAGCAGGGCCTTTTGCCTTCTCCTTTGCTCTTCTGGTACCTAAAACAGGGCTGGCATAGAGTAGGAGTTCCACACAGCAGCCCTTGTCCACAGGGGAGACGTTCCAGGACCCAGTGGGCTCCTGAGGCCGCGGGTGGTACTGCACCTCAGGTAGACGGTGTCTCTCCTGTACACGCACACCTATGATAGAGCTTAAT
The DNA here is from genome assembly GCF_000147115.1 of Myotis lucifugus. Classification (NCBI taxonomy): domain Eukaryota; kingdom Metazoa; phylum Chordata; class Mammalia; order Chiroptera; family Vespertilionidae; genus Myotis; species Myotis lucifugus. Next base: position 24,256 of record NW_005871506.1, read on the forward strand.
TTATGTTAGGCAAGGGAAGAGATGAACAATAATAAAATAAAAAATTGCCACAAGATATTTCTAATAGAAGTTATGTGACTGTGGCATTATTAAGGAAAACAAGGGTGACTTTTACAAGTACTGTGATACTGTGATGGCTACTAAGTGACTGGTGGACAGGGTGTGTTCACAGCATGGGGATGTGGAGCAAAGGGATGAGTTGCTCCGGTG
>NW_005871506.1:24565-25598 GCF_000147115.1 Myotis lucifugus
GGGGTGGGGGGCGGGGGGGGGAGGAGCAAGACTGCTTGAGATTGTACCACACTACTCAGACAGCTGAGATGTAAAACTTGTTGTTTAGTTTTGGAACTTTCTATTTAATATTTCAGGCTGTAGTTGACCTTTGGTAACAGAAATGGTAGAAAGTAAAGCTGCAGATAATGAGGAACTATGGTATGTGTGCTAAGTGAAAGAAGTTGACATTCTCACCCCCATTCCCAGATGAGAAAACTGAGGCTCAAAGAAAGGGAAAGCACTTGTTCAAGACCTGCCAAGGAGCACAACTGAAGGCCTGGGACTCAGGTCCAGGGCAGGTGAGCCCACTTCCTAAGCTAGTGTCACTCCCCTGGTGCCCTCCAGCCGGGGGAAGTCATGCCTGTGATCGGGAAGGGTCCTGGGTGGGGAGGGTGGACAAGGTTGGTTACTCACCCTTAGGGTTAGGAGCGTGGGCCCACCCCACCCGCTCACAGCACCAGCCCCTCCTGAGTCCTCTCTCCAATTGCTGCTCCATTCTGCCACCTTCCAGGGAAGCCACTGATAGTTCTTCAAAAGGTAGATGATGGTTCTTGTTGGCAGCTCTGGGTGAGGCCAGGAATGCAAAAACAAAGGGCTGCAGCCAGCACAAAATAACCAGGCCGTGTTATGCCTTTGACGTGGGAGGTGCTTGTGCATGTCTCTGCGTGTATGTGTGTGTGTGCATGCATGTCTCTGTGTGTGTGTATGTGTGCATGTCTCTGTGTGTGTCTCTGTAGAGTCCCTTCAATGTGGCTGCTAGTTTGCTCTGCATTTAAGCTGAAAATGATAAATGCCTGTGGCAAGAAAAACGAAACCCCCAGCTGAACTGACTTCCAAACATGCTAGCCAATGAGAAGGAAAAGAGGTGACTGGTGGACACATCAGTCCTCTCACTGTAGCATGTGTGGTCCCAGGTCAGGGTCCATTTGTGTGGTTTCTATTAAGTTCTGGCATTCTGTTTCTCTCTTCTTGCATCGCACACCATGTTCTGCCCAGGTCCCACCCCACCTTT
>NW_005871506.1:26238-35816 GCF_000147115.1 Myotis lucifugus
CCTTTGAATCCCACTGGGACCAAGTGCCATGCCCTTGCCATACCCACCCATACCTTCTTTATGGTTTCCCTTAGGAGTGGGAATGCCAGGGTTATTCCTGCTGCAATGTCCAAAGCACACTGAATTTGGAACTGGAAGACTTAGGGCCAAGGTCACCCCTGGCTCTGTAGCCGTGGGAACTTCTTCATCCTCTCTGGTCCTCAGTTTCTTCATCGAGACCATTGTACTCGAGCAGTGTTCCCAGGTTTTAGAGATCGGACCACCAACATATGATTTTTGCTATATTCTTGTGTCCCCTGTACTATTATTTACTTATATTTTGTTTTAAAGTGATTGGCCTCTTTTTCTTGAATTTATACTTTGTGTCATATTGCTGCCCAATCTAAAATAATGTGAGCCACAAAAGAAATTTCCATTTTTCTTGTGGCTACATTAAAACACACACACACACACACACACACACACACACACACACACACGTGAAATAAACTTTAATGATATATTTTATTTAATCATGTTCATCTAAAATGTAATCAAAGTAAATTATTAATGAGATATTTAACTTCTTATTCATACTAAATGTCTAAAATCTGGTGGGTATTTTACACTCAGCATATCTCTCTATAGATGCTGAATTTTCCCTGGAAATCCCTGATCTCTGTCCAGGTGTCATAAATGTATAGTGAACACATTTAGATTGAATACACTGAGTAGATTCATATATCCAAGTTATCCCAAGTATACAGTGACTTTCCAATAACAGAACTGAACTGAGTATCAGATATTAATTATAAACTGATTACAGTGAAATGAAGTGAGCCCGGGTTCCTCCCTTGCACCAACTAAGTGTCACACACTCCAGGGCCACGTGGCTGGCGGTCACTATATTGCGCAGCCTGAAAGCATAGCTCCCCCACCTCCCTGCTATAAAAGAGGCGCCTTAAAAATAAGTACCCTGACAATACATCAGTGACACTAAATTCCACCTAGATCTGCTGCCTGCCAAGGCGCCAGGCCTGGGCCTGCTCTGTGTCCATTCAGAAGGTTAAGTTAGCACATATGAAAGGTGTTAAAGACACACTAGCCCCAAGCGGAGACTCCCGTGAGGGAATCAGCAGGACTGAGAACACTGGAAAGGGACTTAATGCTGCAGCACCGTATGCCTGAAATAACCCAGCAATGAAACAACAATCCCAGCAAGGAGAGGATCTCTAAGTGCTAACATTCTAGTTATTTCTCTTGTGTTCCTATCACTTTGCTTCCTCTTAGAGGCCACTAGCAGTGGGGATTTGTGAAAAGCAAACTAAGCCAGAGTTGGTTCCATCTCTGCATCCCGAGCTCTGTGACTCTGGGTGAGGTTGGGTTCCGTTTGTAAAATGGGGTGTTTAGACTCACCAGAAAGCAGCAGCCTGGAGTGGCAGGACAGACCCTGTACCAGTCACAGACCATCCCATTTTGTCTACCATAAACACTGTGAGGAAGGCAGTATCATGTACTGGGCCTCTAGTTTCATATAAAAATCTAGATTTCTAAATTCTCCTGAACAATTTGGCAACACTGGGCCACTGGCTGGAAGGCAGAGCAGTACCCACTCTCCCTATTGTCTCCACCGCTCCCTCTCCACCCAGCCTGAATGCCAGTAGTCAGCTGCCGGAAGCCGGTCCATCCTTGCTGCTTGACACAGTCGCTGCAGGGAAGAAACATCTGCACAGCATATGTTTCAAGGAACCTGGCGTATTTGGCATACTGTCCTTAATATGTTTGCTCACCTTCTGGGCGCTATGTGTTTTAACCAAGGTCACCTCTCCGAGAAAGGTTGTTTCCCCAGGTAGGGATTTTCCCCTGAAGTTAGGGAGGGAATAAAACCCCTTAACTAAGTGCCAGGTGGGTGGTTAATCACTTTAACTACGAACAATCACGCTTAAGCTACATAATCTTTACTCCCTGGAATGGAGATAAGAAACACCCTAACCTTTGGAATAGAAATTGATAAGATTAAAATCAACTGGTATAAATACAGATGTAACAAGACAATAAGACACAGAACCTAGAGACAGAACCTAGCGAGAGAACATGGCAAAAGATCCTGGACAGAACCTGGCTACAGAACTTGGCTGTAGAACCTGGATAGAACCTGGCTGGGATCCTGGAGAACCTGGCTACAGAACTTGGCTGGAGATCCTGGAGGGAGAACCTTGCTATGCTGATCAACTTAATGCTGCCTCCATGTCATGCCCTCTTCGCCGACTCCATCCACACCTTTGGGGACCCCTGGACCTGCTGGGGCTGGACCCCAACAGTCAGCTGTCATTGCTGCCATTTTCTTATAATGCAGGTGGAACGCCGCTCGGTCACTTTCCTAGCTGTGTGACTTTGGGTAAGTGTTTCAATGTTTTCATCGGAGAAATGGGCATAACAATTACACATGCCCCAAAGGGTTGTCACGAGAGTTACATGAATGAATCATGTAAAGTGCTTTGAAGACTCCCTAGTATCTAGGAAGAGCTATGTAAGTGCTGGCGATTATTCAGAGGAAAGTGCAGTGTTTTAGCACATGTGTCTCTATCACTGGAAAAAATGAGAGAGAGCAAAAGAGCCACATGTTTTCAGAAAAACAGGAGGGAAGCGCAATTCTCTGGGAAGGCAAAACATTTCCTAAAACTGGGCCACTTGGCTCATTCACGCTATCTGACTGCCCCTGGCATTCAAGGCTCCCCCATCCTACCCACCCAGCATTTCCTGTGCCTCTGCAGGGCGAGCACCCTGCCAGCAGCACCCACAAACCTCAGCTTCCCAGGAGGTTCCAGGGCAGACCTGTGGTCCCTCCCACTCCCTCTCTGCCCCTGCCCGGCTGCAGCAGAGGGTCCTGCGGCTGGAGCTTGTCACTGCCCAGCAGCTCCAGCTGGAGATGTTCACGTTTGGGCTGGTGTTATCTCCATGGTTTTTCTCAGGGCCACACATTCCCTGGGTTCATCATGGACTGACTGCTTCCTCCATCAGGTCATTCTCTACTCATCTCCCACCAGCAGGCGTGCCCTAGGGTGGGGTTCTGCATTTAAGGAAAAGACCCTGCAGAAAGCAGTGCATTGCTCCAGGGCACTGGCAGGGCCCAAGCACGCTGGCACATCAGACCATAAAACAATGGCAGCCACTATCTGTTAGGCTCCTACAATGTGCAAAGGATACCTTCATCTCCACCTCCGTGTGCTTCATTCCAATCGGCACAGCAGCAATGAGGCACAGAAGGTGAATGGCATTCATTGAACTCGTACTCTACAGGAGAGCAAACACTTGCCAAGAATGGTGATACGCATGTTTAAAACTTCACTTAACCTTTACAACAGCCCTGCCTGTGAGGGAGGTCTTATTGTTATACCCTCTTGCTGATGAGGAGGCTGAGGCCCAGAGAAGATGAGCAATTTCCTGAGGTCACAGATTAGCAGGCAGGGGAGCCAGTGCGACCCCAGGCCGTCTGACACCAGAGACCACTTGCTTAGCTGCCCAACTGGCCTGCACACTTTCTTGCACATGAAAACTGGGTTTTCAGAGAGGTGGGGTATCACATCTGCAGTCACACTGCAAACAAGAGTAGGATTTAGGATTCAAATCCGTGTTTGTCCATTTCCACAGCAGTGCATTTTACATCCAGTTTCACAGAGCAGAACTGATACAGGGGGCAATTATAGAAAGTGCAGGGGCAAGGATTACAAAATGAGTATTCTGGACCCAGCCCAAGGCAGCCCAAACAGCCTCCAGTGTTGCTGTTTCACTGGTCAGTGCTGTGTCCCACCATGGGCCATGTCTCCCACAGGGCTGCACAGCACAGCCTGGCTCCCCTGGGCCTTGGACAGACGCACTGAGAATGGCTTGTCCCAGGGTGCCCAGGGAGTTATTACCTGCGCCACGCCTGGAATCTAGGGCTGCTCATGCAGGGCTCCTTCTCACCTATTACAGCAGTGACCTGAAGGCCAAAGGTGCACAGAGGGCCAGGCCAGTTACATAGGAGTATGACGTGCTCCATGTACAGACTGGCTCAAATTGGAATGCATGTGTGCTTTTTAAAGGGGCAGCTATTAAATAAATTAGGGTGCAAATATACTATGGAATGCTATGCAGCATCATAAAAAAATGAAAAAGCTTAATAGATACTGGTATGGATGACCCTATATAATAAAGCCTGATATGCTAAGTGTCTGGACAACCAGTCTGCTGTTCAACCAACCAAAGCATAATATGCTAATGATATGCTAAGGCTGCTCAACCGCTCCCTATGATGTGCAATGACCACCAGGGGGCAGACAGTTGACCTGTCAACCAGTCTCTATGACATGCACTGACCACAAGGGGGCAGATGCTCTGACCGGTAGGTTGTTGCTGGGGTTCGGCTGATTGGGACTGAGCGAGATGGGCTGGACATGCCCTGGAGCCCTCCCATGCCCTGGAGCCCTGGAGCCCTCCGGTGGTCCCTCCCTGGCTGGCCAACCTCCTGCATCCCTCCCTGGCCCCGATCATGCACTGGTGGGGTCCCTCGGTATGGTCTGCACCCTCTCACAATCCAGGACCCCTCACGGGATGTCAGAGAGCTGGTTTCGGCCTAATCCCACAGGCCAGGCCTAGGGATCCCCTTGGTGCATGATTTCGTGCACCAGGCCTCTAGTTTATAAGTGAAACAGCAATATGTAGGACTGTGTGTAGAATGTACTCATTTTGCAGAGAGTAAAAAAAATGGGAGAGTTAAAATTACAATGTGTGCCTATTTATAGTTTTAGTTTTTTTAATAATATGAATGTCATTACCTATTTAGTGAACACACACACACAGACATACACACAGACACAGACACACAAAGCTGCATGAGAAAAGCAGCCTGTTCCTCATCTCTAGCCAATGATATCATCTGAAAATAGAAAGAAGTTCTATCTCTGTTCCTAGTTTGATAAGTTTTTATTATAAATGAAGGTTGAATTTTGTCAAATACTTTTTCTGCATCTATTGAGATGATCATGTGGATTCCCTCTTTCAGTTTGTTAATATGGTGACTCACATTGAATGACTTTCCAACGCTGAACCAGCCTTGCATGCCTGGGATAAAGCCCACTTCGTCTTGATGTATTACCTGCCTTACACATTCCAGGATTGAATTTGCTGATACCCTGTTGAGGAATTTTATGTCTATGCTCATGAGGAATACTGGTCTGTAATTTTTTGTAATATCTTTGTCTGGATTTGATTTAGGGTAAGCTGGTGTCATAAAATAAGTTGTCAATTTTCCCTGAAATATATTTTTTTAATTCTCACCCAAGGATATGTGTGTGTGTGTGTGTGTGTGTGTGTGTGTGTGTGTTTTAATGATTTTAGAGAGAGATGAAGGGGGAGAGAAAGAGAGAGAGGAGGAGAAACATCGATCGGCTGCCTCCCATTTGCACCCACACCAGGTATCAAACCTGCCACCTTTTGGTGTTCAGGACAATACTCCGACCAACTTAGCACTGGGCCAGGGCCTAGGAAGTAATCTCTAAATGACAAAAAACGGCTTAGGGATGGGTGCTGTGTGCAGACATGGTGTGACATGCTTAGCCCATTGGGCCCTCCCAGGAGCCCTATGAAGTGTGCCTACACTTACCTGCACTTTGCGAGTGAGGTCAGTGAGGCACCCGGGGAAGCCACTTGTCTAAGGTCACACCCTTATACTAATAAGCCGCAGAGCCAGGCTCACACTCAGGGCCAACTCCAGGCTTTGTCCTCTTACCCCATTTACCTCATCTTCTCTGAAGATGTTTCTGGGCAGGAGAACACACCTGGAGGGCTCGGTCCGGCTTTCCGATAACCTTCTTCCACCTCTGGTTGACGACAACCATGACTACCGTGTGCCAAAGCACTGACTGCCTCCCAGGCCAGGCAGTCACTGCCTCCATCTCACAGCCTGAGGCAGGCGCTACGCCCTCACTGGGCAGTTTGGAAACACTCCCACCTGCTCGGTGGCCACCATTTTCCTCACCTTGCCTCCCTTAAAGGTAAAGACTACCTCTGAGTGAGGTTAATGTGGTGCTGCTTTCCTCCCGGTGGGCTCACTGCCCCCTCCCCCAGACACTCAGGCTTGCCTTTCCTGCCTGCACTGCCTCCTGCTGTGCATGTCTCATCCCAGCTGCCCAGCCAGTGTCCTCAGCTCCGGGTGGGCTCTGCTATGTGTGTTCACAGTTAGAAACATCTGGCTTACCTAACAAGGAGGTGGAAAGGGATGGAGTTTAAGGAACAGCTGAGCCAGCAATCTTCACACTGAGCACACAGCCTTAAGGGCTGAGTTAGTGCAGAGAACTTCGTGGCAGTGATGAAGGTGCTGGGTGCAATGCTTCCATAGGTACCTCAATGATATCAGCTACCTGTGTGGGTGGCTGTTCCTTGATTTTCCAGGGGGAGGAAATCAGGGTACAGAGTAGTTGGGAATTCTCAAGTGCAGAGCTCAGTCCATACTTCAACATCAGAGCCCCCTGCACCCACATCAGCCTGTTAAATGCACCTGCCTGGGCAGTTCCTGGGAGGCAGGGGGACTAGACCACATGACCCCTCTCAAGCTCTTCCTCTTCATCTGAGAGAAGGAAGATGAGTACGGAAAGTGGGCCCTTCCTCCTAGTCACTGCCGAATTGTATTCTTTAGAGCTGCACCCCACACCAAATCACCACCCGCTCCTATCCACACCTTCTGGCCACTACAGAGAGAATTCAGGCAGAAGAGATTTGTGTTAGGAAGAGGGATTCAATTAAATTTCAGTTTCCACCAATTTTCCCCACCCCCACATCGTGATTCTTCTAACCCAGCTGAGTTTGTTGTTGGGGGCGTCAGTGTTGATTATAAGAGTTTGCTAAGGCTGGTTTTTGGGCCTTCATCGGGGATGGGGGATGGGGTATTCAAAAGGGGATGTGGGATGGTATTTGGGGATGGGGGGTGGGGGATGGGGAGGGAGGCACAGCACTGGGAGTAGGTGCTGAGCCAGGGCTTTTCTCTGGGGCCTCCCAGGCCTTTCTCTGGCTCGCTGCAGGCCAGCTGCTGCTCCTCCTTATAACCAACAACCTCCTGGTCACCAGCATGGCATCAGCAATGAAGGGGCCAGGCCTGAGCCCAGTGCCCAGCTCCTGCCACCTCCCTGGTCCACCTGGCCCCTTCTCACTGTGGTTCCAGGGGGAGCTGCCCTCAGAAAGCCTGTTGACAGATGTGGAGACAGAGGCACCGGATACAAAAGGCCACAAATTAACACCAGTTCTGCTTCATTCTACAAACTGCATCTTAGTCACCAGGCAGACTTGCCTGCCCTTTTGGTTTTAAGAGAGTAACAAGGAGTTCACCTTGAACCACCTCGCATACAGTTAACAAAACAACCATCATCAGCCCATGACCTTTATGCGAGCGGCCTGTCAATCATTCTTCTCTAAAATGCCGGGCCCTGTACCCACTGCTGCCTCTAGAACCACAAGCCTACACTTGTGAACCCAGGAGCTTCCCAGGGCTCCCTGAGTCCCTTTGGCACACAGTAGGTGATCCTAACACTTAGTTGGGTGTTTAAACACATAACTGCCCTTGACTCTCTAATCTCAGTCCAAGGCCCTCCTCCCTGCCCCCACTCTTAAAGTCTCCAAGCCCTGGCCCAGCCTTGTTGAGTCCATGCCTAGCGCCATGCCTGGCATAAGTAGGTGCCAATGCTGTGGGTGGGGCAGGCCCAGCTGACATGGGGTTTAGGCTGTGAGGTGTGGGGAGTTTGAAGGTCTGAGCTTCCCCTCGCTCTGTTCTCCCCACCCCATGCCCTTGCTTTGGGTCAGCCTCTCCTTGTCCCTATGACTCTGTCCCTGACTGGCTTTTCAGAAGAAAAGCCAGTGAGAGTGGCTGCCTCAGTCAGCAGGGAGGGCTGGGGAGACACTCTCCGACGTGAGGGCTCAGGGGAGAGGGACCCGCCACGTCTCCAGGTCAGCGACCTCCTGAGAAACTCACTCCCGGAGAGAGCTCCGGGGGGCCCAGGAGGGCAGAGCAGAGCGGATGCAAGCGGGCCGAGTCCACCCGCTCCAGGTCGCTGCAGGACAAGGGCAGTGCCTGCGGCTGTGGCTGCAGGGCTGGCGGCTCAGAGGCCAAGCAGCTCCCAGGGGCCGGGCCATCAGTTAGTAATAAAGCCTCATCGCTGGCTGGGCAGGGGGAGGCGTGGGGAGGCAGCCTTAGTAAAGTTATGGTTTCTGGCACCTGCATAATTTGGCAGGGGCGGGGGTATTTAAACTACCGCATCGGGGCCCTGGCTACCCAGGTGAAGGTTTGGAATGGAAACCTCAGACGGGCTCTCAGAAACACAGCTCCCAAGCCTGGGTCTCAGGGTGCTGGAGGCCGGGGATGGTGCTAGGATCCCAGTCCGCACAGGGATGCTCCTCTCCCTGCCCTTCGCTCTCTCCCATCTCCTGCAAGTGCTCACTGGGAGCCTTTCCGCACTCAGCCACCTGGAAGTGGGGCCATCTCTCAGAGCCCAGGAGCCCCCACCCCCACCCTCAGAGGCACCCTCCCAGCTCAGCTCTCTGAGGAGCTCAGCAAAACTCCCAGCGCACTTAGGATGTGGGGTGTTTGCCTGCAGAGCTGGCGGGTGGACCAGGTGGCACAGCCAGGGGTGAGGCTGGTCCTCAAGGAGACTGCGACCCTAGGTGGCGCCTTGGCAGCGCCCGCATCTCTGCACCCCTCGGCGGAGCTTGATCCCAGACCCCCTCCCCCCCCACGCTGGCTGGGCACAGTCCTGCTTAGGGGGTGCAGCGGGGGCGCAGTCCTTCCTCCGTCCCAGCGCCTCCCTGTCCCAGCGGAGACTGCCCAGCATCAGGCGGGAGAAGGAGGCGTATGTGTGTGTGTGTCTGTATGCATGCGTGTGTGTATGTGTGTGTGTGTGTGTCTGTGTGTGTGTGCACCTGTGACTGGTTCTGGAGCAGGAGCCTCTGAGAGGGTGCAGGCTGGCTCAGGGAAGCCTCCTGTCAGGACCAAGGCTAGTGCAGCCTCTCAGATACACACCTACTCCCACAGCCACACACACCCACTCACACACACACACTCACACAGACACACACCCACTCACACACGCACACACCCACTCACACATGCATACCCCCACTCTCACATATGCACACACCCACTCACACACACATACTCACACAGATGCACACCCACTCACACAGACATACACCCACTGACACACGCACACACATCACTCGCACGGACACACACGCGCTCACACACACATAAACGGAATACACCAGACAGTGGCGTAGACACACGGAGTACAGGCAGGCTCCATTACACTCGCACGGTACACGTGAAGGTAACTCACTAGTATATACAAACACATATGAGCATAGGCGTAAACCACACAGTCGTATCTGGAACTGTCTGCATATGATGCTCAGGGTGAGGAGAGAGCATGAATGCCCGAAGATAGTCAAAAGAGCGAGCTACGGATAATCACAAGACACATCAAGGAAAAACTAGCTTAATGGTAGCATGCATCAAGTACGAGCTAGCGTGTGATTGATATAGCAGTACGAACATGACTACTAGGTGAGATACC
>NW_005871506.1:36876-42180 GCF_000147115.1 Myotis lucifugus
AGGGGCATGCAGAGGCCCCCTTTATTCACTCAGGACACATGAAAACCTGGACATCCTTACCACTGTTGCACGGGCCACACTCACACCCATCCCAGCATACACAACCCACAGGAGCCATGGGGTGTGGTCTAGTCTAGTGTGTGGAGGCCTGGAAGGTGAGGAGGGGGAAGCGGTGGGTCTGGTTACCTGGAGAGATGGGGTGCACAGCCAGGTCCTTCTCAGGCAGGCAGAGGGAGAGCCCCCCAGGCAGCTTTCCTGGGCCACAGCAGAACTGAGCAGAGAGAGGAGCTGCCTGGGGCTCAGGACAGTGCGAGAGTCAAAGCTTCTGCAAATGGAAGGGAGGAGCCGCCAGGGCAAGTGGAGCTGTGGTGGCTCAGAGGAGCCACAGAGGCCTCACAGCCCCAGGAGAGCCATGTCTGAGCAGAGGGAACTGGCTGCCCTTTCCCCACCTCCTCCCGGGCTCCCAAGGTGGAGGGGACCCCCACCCTCAGGTCAGGAGAGGAAAGCAGTGGTATCTGCTGTGCCCACTGGGCTGGGCCCCTGGTGAGCAGGGAGGCTGTGGGCCTAAAGGGACAGATTGTTACTAAGAGTCCTTGGGCGCAGAGAGTGCAGGGCTGGCATCTCAGGCGAAGTTAGGTACTGGAATGTGGTTGTGAATTCTGTTGTTTGAATGTGAATAACCCCAAACAAAAACAAAACCCACGTGATGATAATAAAGCAGTACCACTCATAGAGGCTCAATAAATAATTGTTCAAAACCCTATACACTGGATTGGTCTGCAGTCAGCTAGTCAGAGATGGACACTGGGGCTGAGGAGGGGAGGAGATGGACTTGACAAAGCTCCCTGTCCATCAGACACCTCTGTAACCACAGCAGTGCTGCAGGCTGTAGCCCTGAGGGTCCCTTGTCCATCAGACACCCCCTCTGTAACCACAGCAGTGCCTCAGGCTGTAGCCCTGAGGGTCCCTTGTCCATCAGACACCCCCTCTGTAACCAAAGCAGTGCCTCAGGCTGTAGCCCTGAGGGTCACTTGTCCATCAGACACCCCCTCTGTAACCAAAGCAGTGCCGCAGGCTGTAGCCTTGGCTGCTCCCTCTGCCTGGAATGCTCTTTGTCTAGAAAGCCGCTTTAACCTGCTGCTTCACCCCCTTCTTTAGGTCTTACCTATTGTCCCCTTCTCATAGAGGCTAACCCTAAATATCCTATTTAATCGAACTCTCCGCTCCCAAACGCTCAGTCCCTCTGCCTCTCCCCTGCTTCTTTTCCTCCGGGGCTAGCACTCTGGCCTACCGTATACTATTTATCAACTTAGTTTCTCATCTTTTCCCCTCTTAGGGGCAGGCCCACTGGCATGTTTTGCTTATGGTGACATCACTGGCTTTTACACAGATGCTGAATGTTGGACTTTCCAGAAGCCTTGAAGAACGAAAGGCCCCTCTAACGCGCACTGGCTGGGGCATGCAGGGCATGGGAAGGTGTGTTGTTCTTTGCGTGTTTCAGCCACAGGTCACAGCGTGGATCCACTAGGTTTGGGGATGGGGCACAACCTCAGACTCAGCATGTACGACCCGATGTGACGGCCACTCTGTGATGAATTGTGTGGCGTCTGGGCTGCAGCTACACTCCTTATGAAACTAGAAGCGTGGCCAGGCAGAGGTACTGGGCTGCAGGGACTCCTAATGAGCCTTATTGTGTCTGAGCCTCCATTTGCCCACGTATAGACTGGGGATGAAGGACGCTGAGCCACGAGAGGGGGCAGGGGGCATGTGCAGGCTGCCCTGTGGAGACGGGGATGGGCCTGCGGCCTCTCTTTGGCAGCCAGTTTCCCAGGAAATGGAGGGGCTCTCCATTGGATGGAAGGACTGTAAGGCCTAGGACAGGCCTTTGGTCCCAGGGAAAGGGCAGGTGAGTCCACATCAAGGGGGGACTTTGCCCCCTGACTGGCTCTTTGGGATAATGGGTGCTGCACTGACAATGTGGGTGGCTAAGCTCACCCACCCATTCATTCTTTCAAAAGACTTTTCCTGGATATTTAATGTGTGTTTATCAGGACTAGACACATAATTGCAGAGCTTGATGCAAAAATAAAAATATTCAAAAATTAAGAATTCCAGATGCAGACTGGTGCATTCCTCAAAAAGTTAAAAATGGAACTCCCATTTGACCCAGTCATCCCACTCCTAGGACTATATCCCAAGATACCAGAAACACCAATCAGAAAAGATATATGCACCCCTATGTTCATAGCAGCACAATTTACCATAGCTAAGATTTGGAAACAGCCTAAGTGCCCATCAGCAGATGAGTGGATTAGAAACCTGTGGCACATCTACACAATGGAATACTATGCTGCTGTAAAAAAGAAAGAACGCTTACCATTCGCAACAGCATGGATGGACCAGGAGAGCATTATGCTAAGTGAAATAAGCCAGTTGGAGAAAGATAAATAACCCATGATCTCACTCATATGTGGGATCAACATAATTTGATGAACAAGAATAGATCCAGAGACAAATGGTAGGGGAGGTGGAGTTAGAGAGCAACCAAAGGACTTGTATGCATGCATATTAGCATAACCAATGGACACAGACACTGGGGCAGTGGGGACTTGCCCGGGGTGGGAATGACTTGGGGGGGGGAGTGTCAATTGGGGAAAAAGGAGACATATGTAAAACTTTAGACAATAAAATAAAAAAAGAAAAAGAAGGAAAAAATAAAATTAATCCCATAATCTTTTCATTTGATACCTAAATATAAATCCAAGGTTAGGATAGTTTTAAAAATGTATTAGCAAGGTTCCTATATATTTATGCTGAAAAAAGGGAAAAGGGTATTGTTGCCATCTAAATATCACTTAAGTTATTACCTAGGTTCTGTCATCTGTGGAGTGGGTGGTATGTATCCATTCCGCTTCAGAGATGCCAACAAACCTTATTTACTTTCCGACATTGTTGTTTTGCAAAACACTGAGGATTCTCATGACTTCCACGGTATCAAAGTGTCAGTGTGATGTAACTTTTTTGGAAATACCGTGTTGAGGTGTGTTCCAAAGACAGTCCTGTAATTTGAAGGGCAGATTCTGAAGTTATCTGAAGTACACATTCTGATGTGATTTCTGAAGTAAAATTACCATATTTTTTTTTTGGCTTCTGTAATCAAGTTGGGAAGGTTTGTGCTGTATTCCACTTTGTGTGAGTAAAGTTGTGAATATAAAATTATTTAAAAAATTAAGAATTCCAGGAATAGCAGAGCTTTACACCAAGCACTGAGCCCTGCTAAGTGTGGGGCCCTGTGTGACTGCCCAGGCCACACACCATGAGCCAGTCCTGCTTAAGGGACACAGGTGGGTAAGAAGAGCTCACCTTTACGAGGGGTTTATTAGGAGAAGCTGTGTCTTAGCTCATCCTCATGCTTACACTGGAAGGAAAGGGCAGTTACTAGTCCCATTTTACAGCTGAGAAAAGCAAGTCACAGAGAAGTTTGGCAATTTTCCGAAGGCCACCCAGCTGGAATTAGATCCACAGCAACAGGGCTTCAGAGCCTGCACTCTCACCACTAGGGGAGCTCTGTGCAGTGGAAGGACAAACCTACAACCCAAAACTGTCACAAGATATACTGTGGGTCCATGTGACACAAGGGCAAGCATGTCATTGCATTGTCCTTCCTTGGCACTGTGTCCCACTGCCCACAGCAGTGCCAGGACACTGTCCAGAAATAAATCTTAAATAAATATAATAGGAATAGACGAAGACTGTTGGGGGAGGGGATTGCAAACTCAAATGTCTATAAGCCGAGGCAGCAATTAGCATGCATGTGGAAGCACTAATGTACATCCTTTTCTTTTATAAAAAAAACTAGAGGCCCGGTGCATGAAAATTCATGCACTCGGGGCAGGGGGTGTCCCTCAGCCCAGCCTGCACCCTCTCACAATCCGGGACCCCTTGGGTAGGGTCCCTAGGCCTGGCCTGAGATCAGGGCCTATCGGGGTTTTTCTCCCCCCCTCCCCCCCCTGCAGGCAGCTGGCCCCGCCCTCACCACTGCCACTGCTTGCCATCTGTGCAGTGCTGCCCCCACCACCACCATCCGTCACCTCCCTCTGCAGGCGACCGGCATAGGGTGCGATCACTTGGCTGGCCTGGGCCTCCCTCTGCAGAGCAATTGATGGTGGGGCCCCCAGATCCATCACCCCTCAGAGGGACACCGGCTGCAGCACCACCAGCCACGTAGCCTGGGACTCCCTCTTTTTTTCCCTTTAAGTAAGAGTCATGTTTACTGAGCGATACAGAACTGAGTACTATGAAGGCTTCACCAGGATGGAAATGCACTGCACCCCGCCCCTGCCACCCCAACACCCAGAGGCTACAGTACTTAGAAGTTACACGCAATGGCCATAACTGCTGAATATCTGTTCATAACAAACAAACCATAGCACATTTATACTGTATCACATCGAGTGATTATGGAAACCCATTTATATTTTGCTTGTATAAAATATTTTTTTGTAAAAAATATTTTAAAGAAAGAAAGTAAAAGAAACATGTGCAGTTGAAAGCCCTGCCAGGACAGCCCATCTGTAAGCATCCAGTGAGCATGTGCTTTGGAAGGGCGCCTGCGCCTCATGCCCACAGCAGCTCCAGCAGGGCCGGCGAGGGTGCGCCCCGGCTGCCACTGCGGGCAGGACTGAGTGGACCACGGTGGGTGGGTACAGCAGGGCCTGGCACTGTGCCCTTCTCCAGCCTTCTCCAGGATCAGGGGCAGGGGCAGGGGCAGGGCTGGGGGCAGGCAGATTGCAGTTTCACTCTGAGTCCATCCTCAGCCTAATTTTGGTTGCAACTCATGGCTTTTCCTGGCTGCTCGGAGGTCCTTGGGTGGGTGCCCTGGCAGAGAGGCTGGAGAAGTGCCCACAGCTGCCTGGTTGGGCGTTTCTCTGGCCCAGAGCCTCTGTCCTGCCTCCTGCAAGCCTGGCCCCAGGCAGAACAGTCCCCCTCAGGACTACTTTGGTCTCAGCGCTTGGTCCTGGGTTTCACCAGCCTGGGTTTCTGATCACCCTGGTGTAGCTGATCTGAGTTTCACAAAATACCCCAGCCGATGCTGGCTATGCTGAGCCTCATTGAAAAGTTTTGCATACAGCAAGGAAGAGCCCTCTGGGTCCCTCCTCCTCCTCCCTCTCCTCATCTCCTCCTCTCAGCCATGGTCACTTCTCCTCCAGCTGCTCCAGCAGTGGGTTGCCTTCTGAGTCAGAGGTCTTAACGCTGTCAGTCCTGACGATGCAGGTGGGGCGATGCCGGCTGTGCATCAGGATG
>NW_005871506.1:43114-45716 GCF_000147115.1 Myotis lucifugus
TCTCTGATCATCTGCCGTTTCAGCCACTGGGCTTTTATTATATAGGATATGCTCTCTCCCATTTACAAATGCATAGAAACCACACCTAGGGATACATTTAACCAAGGAGATAAAGGACCTGTATTCAGGAAATTATAACACACTGAAGAGAGAAATTGAAGAAGATACAAATAAATGGAAGCATATACTATGCCATAGATTGGAAGAATTAACATGATTTAATTGTCCATACTACCCAAAACAATATATAAATTTGATGCAAATCCTATCAAAATACCAATGTGTATTTCACAGATCTAGAACAAATATTCCAAAAATTTATATGGAACTACAAAAGACCCCCAATAGTCTCAGCAATCTTGAAAAAGAAGAACAAAGTTGGAGGCATCACACTACTGATGTCAAACTGCATTACAAGGCCATAGGAATCAAAACATCATGGCACTGGCATAAAACAAACCCACAGATCAATGGAGCAGGATAGAGCCCCCAAATCAGCCCACACACAGATGGTCAATTAATATTGACAAAAGAGGCAACATCATACAATGAGGAAAAACAGTCTCTTAAATAAATGTTTTTGGGAAAACTGGACAGATATTTGCAAAAAAAGAAAAAAAAAGAAACAAAACCACATTCTTACACCATACACAAGAATAAACTCAAAATGGATTAAAGACTTAAATGTTAGATCCAAAACCATAACTCCAAGAAAGAAACAGTCAGTAAACTCTCTGGCATTTCTCTTAGTTATATTTATTCTACTGTATTTCCTTGGGCTACAGAAACAAAATAAAAAATAAACAAGTGGGTCTACATTCATCAAAAAAGACTTTGCACAGCAAAGGAAACCATCAACAAAATGAAAAGAAATCCTTCTAAATGGGAAAGATATTTGTCAATGACACATCTGATAAGGGGTTAAGATCCAAAATTTGTAAAGAATGCATACAACTTAACACCAACCAACCAACCAACAATCCAATTAAAAAATAGGCAAAGGACCCAAATAGACACTTCTCCAAAGATGACATACAGACAGCCAAGAGACATGAAAAGATGTACAACATCACTATTCATCAAAGACAAATTAAAACCACATTAAGATATCACCTCACACCTGTCAGAATGGCTATCATCAACAAATCAACAGAAAAGTGCTGGTGAGGATGTGGAGAAAAGGGAACCCTCATGCACTGCTGGTGGGAATGCAAACTGGTGCAGCCACTGTGGAAAAAAGTATGGAGTTTCCTCAAAATATTAAAAATGGAACTGCCTTATGATCCAGCAATTCCACTTTGGGGTATATTTCCAAAGAAACATAAAAACACGAATTCAAAAGAATATATGCACCCATATGTTCATTGTAGAGCAATTTACAATAGCCGAGGTATGAAAACAACCCAAGTGCCCATCATTAGACAAGTAGATAAAAAAGCTGTGGGACATTTACACCATGGAATATTACTCAGTCATAAAAAATAATGAAATGTAGTAAGATTTACAACAACATGGATGGACCTAGAGCAGTGGTTCTCAACCTTCCTAATGCTGCGACCCTTTCATACAGTTCCTCATGTTGTGGTGACCCTCAATTTCGTTGTTACAAATTAAACATAATTAAAGCACAGTGATTAATCACAAAAACAATATGTAATTATATATGTGTTTTCCGATGGTCTTAGGTGACCCCTGTGAAAGGGTCATTCGGCCCCCAAAAGGGTCGTGACCCACAGGTTGAGAACCGCTGCCCTAGAGGGTATTATGCTAAATTAAATAAGTCAGTCAGAGAAAGACAATACCAAATACCATATGATTTCACTAAAGAAATCTAAAGAAAATAAATGAACAAACAAAACAAAAACAGACTCATAGATATAGAGAACAGGCTGGTGGGAGGGGTTAGGGGACTGGGTGAAGAAGGATTGAGACGTACAAACTGGCATTACAGAACAGTCAGGGATGTAGAGTGCAGCCTAGGGAACAGTCAGTAATACTGTGGAACTGTGTGTGCTACCAGGTGGGCACTAGAGCTCTGCGGCCTGGCAATCAGGGGAGGCTTTTCTGAGGACGTGATATTTGAACCACAGAGAAGAGGCAGAGAATGATAAAGGTTAATGAGGTGAATGTATGTGCGACTGCGGGTGAGGGCAGCATCCCAGGGAGAGAAAAGAGCAAGTGCAAAGGTCCTGGGATGGGAGGGAAAGGATTCTTTGAAGAACCAGACGGCCAGGCAGGCTGAGTGCGGCCAGTGGGCGAGCACATGGAGCTGGAGGCAGCAGGAGAGAAGGGAGGCTTCCACAGGCTGTGGCCAGTGTTGTCTTGACCCCCGGTTTTAAGCAGGGAAGCACCATGATGCGATGTTCATTTGAAGACATTTGCTTTGTGGGAGGCAGAGGATTGATCAGGGAGGCAAGAATGGAGGCGGGAAGATAAGTGATGAGGTATTGAGTTAGACACATGAGAAGTGATGGTGGCTTGGGCTAGGGTGGAACTAATGGAGTGGGCTGTACCCCAGAAGTTAGGAGAGAGAGTGCATAGAGGGAGGAAGGAGAGAGAGAGAGAGAGAATAGAGGGAGTGGGGAGAGGGAGGGAGAGAGTG
>NW_005871506.1:46101-77599 GCF_000147115.1 Myotis lucifugus
GGGCTGTGGAGTGAGCGTTGAGCACCCTGGGACCTCTCTGCCCACCTGCAGCTCCACCTCTCTGGAGTGTAACTTGTCTCCTGTGGCTTCTCCTCACTTTTCTATCATCCTCTAAAGGCCACCTCCTTCCAGGTAGGCCTTCCCCACCTGCCTGTCCCGCACCCCCTGGCACAGGAGCCCCTTCCCACACACTCCGCACGTGCCATGGCCCTTCGTGGAGCAGACCACTCGCGGGCAGGTAAGTGTCCTTGCTCTGCGGCTCCGCCAGGACGTGACCTAATGGCAGGGTCAGTAGGGAGCCCCTGAGCAGGTGAGTGCAGGCTCAGCCCGGTCCTGCCTTCACCAAGTCCTCATAGGCACTGACAGGGAGCAGCCCACAGGGGCTTCGTTTCTAAAGGAACGTGGTGACGTCCATGGCTGAGAAGTGAAAGGGCGAGGGCTATGCCCTCCATCTTGCCCCATATCCTCCATGTTGGGGCAGTAGCCATGTGCTCAGGAAGGTACCTTCTTCCCGGAGGCCCAGGCCTCTGCTGGCCAGGCCCGGGATTTCTTTAAACTGACCAATGACAATCAAAGGACATGCGCGCCATAGCCTGTGTAACAAGACCCAACTTGCGCCTGGCCAATCAGCAGGGCCCATGGTCATCTCTCCTCCCCTCACTCCACCCCCCTATTAAAACCCCATTTTTTCCCACGGTCATCTCTCTCTCCTCTTGCCGTTGCATCAGAAGAGGCTGGGAGCCAGACCCGGGTCTGTAATAATAATAAAGGACTCTCTGCTTTTGCATCAGACTTGGCTGGCTCCCTGATGGTCTATTGGGGATCTTGAAATCTGGGCATAACAAGAAGTACCTTCGTCTGCAGGACTTTGTTTAAGTCCCCTGGGTGCAGGGGCAAAGGTCGCAGTCCCTCTCCCTCCGTGGGCTCTGCTTTGCATGGGATTCGCTGCATGGTAAGCAGGTTCTCAGAGACCGACTGGCCTGTGGAGGCACAGTCAGCTCAGTGAGTCCTGCAGGCTCTCTGCAGGCCAGGCAACTCCCGGGACAGCTCAACCCAGAGTGTGCGCAATGGCCACGGGACTCCTGGGTCAGGGATGGGCCAAGAGGAGCCGCCAATGATGCTTAGACCACAGGAGTCTGGAGGAGGCGGCCATGGCCCCGGGCAGCCTGGTCCTTGGGGACGGAGGGAGGGATAGCATTGCAGGCTGAGTGCAGCCATCAGAGGCGCTTACTAGTCCGAGTGAGAGCTCTATCGTGGAGTTTGTCACTTTAATGATAAAGTTTACTTTAAAAATAAAGTTTATTCTTTAGAACAGGTTAGATTCACAGCAAAACTGAGCAGAGGCCTCTCTGGTTCCCTCTGCCCCCCACACGCGAGGCCTCCCGCCATCAGCACCGGCAGAGGGAACGTCCCAGCCCATGGACCTAAGGACTCAGCTCACCTGCAGGGCACAGCTCACCTCCTGACGCTGGACACAGACACCGGTTCTCCATTAGAGCATCGCAAAGAGTATTTCCACTGCCCTCAGACTCCTCTGTGCCTGCCTCTTCCTCCCTCCCCCTAACCCCTGGGTTTTATATTTTATGTCAAATATACTGTGTGGTAGTTGGTGTAGAAAAGGAGTCTGTGTCAGGGAGAGGCAGGTTACAGGGAGGGGGATGAGCCCTCAGCAGCTCACCAAACGCCCTCTGCCACGGGCCACGCATGTGGAGTGGAACAAACAGCAGAGACACAGCGCTGCAGTGTTTACAGGAGGGCAAACAAGAGCTGATGAAGCTCCAGCAGCACTGCCAAGGTCACGGAGACCAGTGCGGGGAGGATGCAGGGCCACTCCGCCAGCTCCAGCTCCCAGGCTGGGCTCCTGAGGAACCGCACCGCCAGGAGGGCTTGGCTTCGACAATTCGCAGTAACCTACAGGTTCAAGCCACATGACACAAGATGTTCCTTCCTGTCTCTACCATGAGAATTTTCAAGGATATGTGAATGGGAAGAATTTTACAGTGAAAACTCATATACCCAATACCTAGATTCTGCTATTAATGTCTCCTGGCTTAAACATACATGTAGCCATTCTTCTAGTTACCCATTAGCCTGTGTATTCTTTGACACACTTTATAGTTAGTGCATGCAATCGCACCCTCATCCTGGCCCCTCCACCTGATGTCACCAACGAGAGGTGAGCGCATCGACACTGGTAGGCAGGGCCGAGGCGCAGAGGGCTGGCTCTGCACCCACTGGTGAAGGCTGAATGGCAGAGGGATAGCTCAGCTGTGGGGTTTCCCCATGAGAACTGTGGGGTTTCAAACTTAGGCCGGGCTCCCCAGCCCAGTGCACCCAACCAAGCCAGGAGAAGGTGCCCACATAACATCTGGCTGTGAAAAGCAACGGGGTTTCTGTCCACCAGGGAGAGACACAGGTGCCCTCTTAAAGGGCCAACTCACAAAATTCCATTCATTGCCACTCACCCTGGGCTCCAGTAGAGGTAGGGTAGGGTGGACTAGAGGTGTGTGAGGAGAGTCTGGGGTTGGTGGCTCTAG
Source organism: Myotis lucifugus (assembly GCF_000147115.1). Lineage (NCBI taxonomy): Eukaryota > Metazoa > Chordata > Mammalia > Chiroptera > Vespertilionidae > Myotis > Myotis lucifugus. The sequence goes on from NW_005871506.1 coordinate 48,639, forward strand.
GGAGAGCTGAGAGGTCAGCTTCCAGGATCCCTGTGCTGAGTCATTGCTTCATAATGCAGGCACCATCTATCTTGGGTAGAGTATTCCCCTCTTGGGGCATCAGTCTGTGGAAAAGCAACAGTCCCACACTCTGGAATACCTCTTGCCCCACTCTGCAGAGCTTGTGCCCTGCTAAGGAGTACAGCCAGGGGCTGCTTCAGTAACTGAGGCTAACAGGCAGCTGGCAGTGGAGGCTGATATCTGGGATCTTTGGGACATTTGCTGACCTGCCCCCAGTCTGGGTGCTGGTAAAAGCCGGCCTTGGTGCACAGCTTGGTCCTTTCCACATGCACCCAGACCCAGCATAGGCAGCCACAAACATTGGATTGCCAATAACTCCAAACAGGTTGCCAGGGCCAGTCACAGGCAGCATCTGACACTGGCCTGCACCAGAGTCCATCCCAAGAGGCCAAGAATCAATACACCCAGTGGCCACCTTCAGACAACTACAAAGTAGGGTCCAATAAGCTTCACAAGAAGAAAATCCAAAGGGAGATCTTGGCAGACACTAAACCCTGTTGGACAAATTCTGCTCCATGTGGTCAGCACCTGCACAGCAGCTCAAACATTGTGGTGGGGGGTGAGTCTCACTGTCAGTCACTGTGAGGATTGATCCCATGCACAAAGGGGCCAAAAACAATCAAGACTCAACTACAACAAGAGGGCCCACATAAGCCACACAGGGGACATTCCTAGAGCACCCAGCTCAAGTGATCAAGGAGACCGCACCACTGGGTCCCATTACTACATACGACCACTCTACCAAGTCTGGGAATCATAGCAGATCTACCAAATACATAGGAACAAACACAAAGATGCAGCAACAATGGAGAGACAAAGAAACAGTCCCCAAATGAAAGAATAAAATTATCCAGAAGAAGAGCTAAATGAAATGGAGGTAAGCAATTTATCAGATATAGAGTTCAAAATAATGATTATAAGGATGCTCAAAAGCATGGGAAAATAACAACAACAACAAAAACATAGAACCACGAAAAACAACCAGTCTGAAATGAAGAATGGCATATCTGAAATAAAGAATACACTGAAAGGCCTGGCCAGAGTGGCTCAGTGGTTGAGCATCGACTCCTGAACCAGGAGGTCACGGTTTGATTCCTGGTCAGGGCACATGCCTGGGTTGTGGGCTCAATCCCCAGTGTGGGGCATGCAGGAGGCAGCCAATAAATGATTTTCTCTCATCATTGATGTTTCTATCTCTCCCTCTTCTTTTCTCTCTGAAATCAATAAAACAATATTTTTTAAAAAGAATACACTGGAAGGAATAAACAATAGGTTGAATGAAGCAGAGGATCAAGTCAGTGTTTTAAAAGACAAAGTAGAAAAAACCACCCAATCAGAGCAGAAAGAGTATTACAAAATGAAGAGAATTTAAGGGACCTGTGGGACAACATGAAGCATAACAACATCTACATCTTAGGGGTACCAGAAGGAGGAGAGAGAGAGCAAGGTATCAAGAACCTAGTTGTAAAAATAATGACTGAAACTTCCCTAACTTGGTGAAGGAGAAAGACACACAAGTCCAGGGAGTGCAGAGAGTTTCAAACAGGATGGACCCAAAGAAGCCCACAAGACACATCATAATTAAAATGGCAAAGGATAAAGACAAACAGAGAAAGCTTAAGAGCTGCAAGAGAAAGACAGTTAGTTGCCTACAAGGGAGCTCCCATAAGATTGTCAGCTGATTTCTCAACAGAAACATTTTAGGCCAGAAGGGAGTGGCATTAAATATGCAAAGTAATGAAAAGCAAAAACTACTTTATGAACAATTATATGCCAATAAATTGAACAATCTGGATGAAATAGATACATTCCTTTCAAATACAATCTTTGGAAACCAAATCTGGAATAATCAGAGAATATGAATAAACAGATTACAATTGATGAAATTGAACCAGTAATCACAAAACTACCAACAAACAAAAGTTCTCGACTGGATGGCATCACAGGTGAATTCTACCAATCATTCAAAGAAGAGCTAACATGTATCCAAAAAATTCAAGAAGATCAAAGACTCCTAAGCTCATTTTAATGAGCCCAACAATATCCTAATTCCAAAACCAGATAAAGACACTACAAAGAAAAATATTACAGGCCAATATCCCTGATGAACATATATGCTAAAATCCTTAACAAAATATTAGCAAACCAAATCCAGCAATACATTAAAATGACCATAGATGATCAGGTGGGATTTATTCTGGGGATGCAAGGTTGGTACAATATCCACAAATCAATAAACGTGATTCACCACATAAAATGAAGGACACAAACTACATGATCATAACAATAGATGCAGAAAATGCATTTGATAAAATCCAGCAGCCATTTATGGGAAAAAAAAAACTTTCTATGGGAATAGAGGGAACATAGCTCAACAGAATAAAGGTCTTATTTTTAAATTTTATTATTATCTTAAAATTTGTCTTTATTGCTGAAAGTATTCCATTTTGTTTGTTTGTGTTTTTCCCCATTGACCTCCTCCACCCAATACATGTCCCTCTCAGGCCTTCACCACTCTAATATCTGTGTCCATGGACTATGCATATTTGCATGTAAGTTCCCTGGTTAATCACTCCTCTCCCAACCCCCCACTCTAGCCTTTCCTCTGAAATTCATCAGTTTGTTCCCTGAATCTATGTTTCTATTTTATTCATCAGTTTATTTTGTTCATTATATTCCACATATGAGTGGGAATCATGTGATACTTATTTTTCTGTGACTGGCTTATTTTGTTTAGTGTAATATTTTCCAGGTCTGCCCGAACTGGTTTGTCTCAGTGGATAGAACGTCAGCCTGTGGACTGAAAGGTCCCAGGCTTGATTCCAGTCAAGGGCATGTACCTTGGTTGTGGGTACATCCCCAGTAGGGGGTGTGCAAAAGGCAGCTGATCGATGTTTCTCTCTCATCGATGTTTCTAACTCTCTATCCCTCTCCCTTCCTCTCTGTAAAAAATCAATAAAATATATTTAAAAAAATATTCTCCAGGTCCATTCATGCTGTTGCAAATGGTAAGAGTTCTTGTGGTTTTTTATAACTTCTTAGTATTCCATTGTATAAATGTAGCACAGCTTTTTTATTAACTCATCTGCTAATGGCCATGTAGGCTATTTCCCAGATCTTAGCTATTGTAAATTGCACTGCTATAGGGGTGCATATATCCTTTCTGATTGGTGTTTCAGGTTTCTTAGGATCTATTCTTAGAAGTGGATCACTGAGTTAAACGGCAGTTCCATTTTTAATGTTTTGAGAAAACTCCATACTGTTTTCCACAGTGGCTGCACCTGTCTGCATTCCCACCAGCAGTGCATGAGGGCTCCCTTTTTAAAACATACTCTCCAGTGCTTGTCATTTGTGATTTGTTGATAGCCATTCTGACAGGTGTGAGGTGATACTTCATTGTAATTTTAATTTGCATCTCTCAGAAGATTAGTGACTTTGAGCATTTTTTTCATATGTCTTTTGGCCATCTGTACGTCCATTTTGGAGAAGTGTCTATATAGGTCCTTTGTCCATTTTTTAATTGGATTGTTTGTCTTTCTTTTGTTAAGTTGTATGAGTTCCCTATATATTTTGGAAATGAACCTCTTATTGGATATATCATTGCCAAATATGTTCTCTTACAGTGGGCTCCCTTTTCATTTGTTGATGGTTTATTTTTCTGGGCAGAAGCTTTTATTTTGATGTAGTCCCATTTGCTTATTTTCTCCTTAGTTTTCTTTGCCCAAAGAGATGTATCCATAAACATACTGCTATGAGAGATGTCTGAGATTTTGCTGCCTGTGATTTCTTCTAATGTTTTTTTTATAGTTTCATGAGTTACATTGAAGTCTTTTATCCATCTTGAGTTTATTCTTGTGTGTGGTGTAAGTTGGTGATGTAGTTTCATTTATTTGCTTGTACCTGACCAGTTTTCCCAGCACCATTTATTAAAGAGACTGTCCTTACTCCATTGTACGCTCTTACGTCCTTTGTCAACTATTAATTGAGCATAATGGCTTGGGTCGATTTCTGGGGTCTCTGTTCTGTTCCATTGATCTATATGCCTGTGCTTGTGCCAGTACCAGGCTGTTTTGATTATGGTGGCTTTGTATTAAAATTTGATATCTGGTATTGTGAGCCCTCCAACTTTGTTCTTTCTCAAGATTGCTGTGGCTATTTGGAATCATTTTGGTTCCATATACATTTTTGAGAGTTTGTTCTAGATCTGTGAAATATGCCCTTGGTATTTTAATAGGGATTGCATTGAATTTATAGATTGCTTATGGTCATATGGACATTTTTATTATGTTGACTCTACCAATCCATGAACATGGTATTTTCTTCTACTTGTTTATATCTTCCTCTATGTCTTTTCTCAACATCCTGTAGTTTTCCTAGTACAGGTCTTTTATCATTTTGGTTAAGTTTATTGCTAAGTATCTCAATTTTTTTGTTACAATGGTAAATGGGATTGTTTTTTTTTAATTTCTCTTTCTGAGAGTTCATTATTGGTGTATAAGAATGCCATCAATTTCTGGGTGTTAATTTTGTATCTTGCTATGTTGCCAATTTCATTTATTAAATCTAGAAGTTTTTTGATGGATTCTTTAGGGTTTTCTACTATACATACAATATCATGTCATTTGTGAATAATGACAGTTTTTTTTCCTCCTTTCCTATTTGGATGCCTTTTTTTCTTCTTATCTGATTGCTGAGGCTAGGATTTCCAGTACTATCTATATTAATAAAAGGATGTGACCATAATGCTGTAACGCCATCACGACCAAATGAATAGCAGCATTGGCAGTGGGAAGGGTGGGGCACAAGCTACTAGTGTGGAGAGCTACAGGAGCAGCGGAGGGCTATGAGTGGCAGAGGGCTACGAGTGGCGATGGGCTGGGCGGCCAGCAGAGGCAAGCAGAAGCGAGCTACTCGCACACGGTTTTGTGCGTGCGAGGCCTCTAGTATTAAATAATAGTGGTGAAAGTGGACATCCCTGTCTTGTTCCTGTTCTTAGGGGAAATGGTTTTAGGTTTTGCCCATTGAATATGATGTTGGCTGTAGGTTTGTTATATATGGCCCTTATTATGTTGAGGTATGATGCTTGTATTCCCACTTTGCTAACGTTTTTATAAAAAAGGGTGTTGGATTTTGTCAAATGCCTTTTCTGTAGTAATTGATATGATCATGTAATTTTTGTCTTGCAATCTGTTTATTGATTTGATAATATTATGCCATCCTTGCATCCCCAGAATAAATATCCCTTGGTTATGGTGTATGTATTGCTGGATACGATTTCCTAATATTTTTTGAGGATTTTAGCATCTATGTTCATCAGGGATATTGGACTATAATTTTCTTTCTTTGTGTTTTTAACTTGTTTCAGAATTAGGGTAATCCTGGCCTCATAGAAAGAGCTTGGAAGTCTTCCTTCCTCTTCAATTTTTTTGAAATAGTGTGAGGAAAATAGGTGTTAACTCTTTGAATGTTTGGTAACAAGGCTTTTGTTTGCTGGGAGTTTTTTTAAATTACTGCTTCAATTTCACCAGTAGTTATTGGGCTATTCAGGTTTTCTGATTCTTCCTGATTGACTTTTGGAAGATTATATTTTTCTAGGAATATATCCATTTTGTTCAGGTTGTCCAGTTTGTTGGAATACAGTCTTTGATAATATGTTTTTACAATGTTTTGTACTTCCATGTGTCAGTTACTTCAACTTTTTTTGTTTCTGGTTTTGTTTATATGGGTTCTCTCTCTTTGTTTCTTGATGAGTCTGGCTAGAGGTTCTTCAATCTTGTTTATCTTTTCAGACAATCAGCTCTTGGTTTTGTTGATCTTTTGTATTGATTTTTAGTTTCTGTCATTTATTTCTGCTCTGATCTTTATTATTTCCTTCCTTCTACTTACTTTTGGCTTTTCTGTTGTTCTCTTTTTAATTCTTTAAGCTGTAGAGTTAGATAACTTGTTAAAATTTTTTTCTTGTTTTTTTAAGTTAGGCCTGTAATGCTATGAACTTTCCTCTCAGGACTGCCTTCACTCTGTCCCATAGATTTTGAGATGTTGTGTGTTCATTTTAATTTGTTTCTGGATGTTATTTATTTCTTCTTTGATCTCATTTAACCCATTCATTGTTTATTTGCATGTGTTTTAGTTACCATGTGTTTGAATATTTTTTAGTGTTTTTATTGTGGTTGATTTCTTATTTCATGCCATTGTGATCTCAGAAGATGCTTGATATGGTTTCAATCTTCTTGAACTTGTAGAGACATAGTTTGTGTCCTAATATGTGGTCTATCTTTGAAAATGTCCCATGTTTCCTTGTTGATTTTTTTGTCTAGAAGATCTATCCAGTGATTTCAGTGTAGTGTTAAAGTCCCATGTTATGATCATACTAGAGGCCCGGTGCATGAATTTGTGCATGGGTGGGCTCCTTCCTGGCTGATCTGGGCCATCTCACCCAGTCCCAATTGAGGCTGGCCAGGGGGAGGGGCTGCGGGAGGTTGGCTGGCTGCTGGAGGCTGGCTGTGGGAGCACACTGATCACCAGGGGGCAGCTCCTGTTTTGAGCATCTGCCCCCTGGTGGTCAGTGCACGTCATAGCTACTGGCCGGTTGTCCAGTCATCTGGTTGTCTGGTTGTAACGGTCGCTTAGGCTTTTATATGTATAGATTATTGTCACTCTCTCCCTTAAAATCCTCCAGAAGTTTTTTTTTTTCATATATTTGGATGCTCCTGTATTTGGTTCATATGTCTATTAGAGTTATATCCTTTTGTTGTATTGATCCCTTTAGTGTTATGAGGTTGCCTTCATTATCTCTTATTATGGCATTCACTTTCAAATCTATTTAGTTAGTTATGAGTATTGCTATCCCAGATTTTTTATTTCCATTTGCCTGGAAAATTATTTCTATCCCTCCCTTTTCTGTCTGTGTGATCCTTTTGTTCTGAAGTGGGTCTCTTATAGACAGCATTAATATGGGTCATGTTTTTTATCCATTCAGCTACCCTATGTCTTTTGATTGGAGCATTTAAGCCATTTACATTTAAGGTTATTATTGATAGGTACTTATTTATTGTTATTCTTGTTCTTTGTGTCTGTGTTCTATTTTTCTCTATTTCTTCTTCTTACAACAGTCCTGTTAACATTTCTTGCAGTGCTGGTTTGGTGGTAATAAATTCTTAAATTCTTTTAGTCTTTTTTTAAATCTTGAAACTCTTTATTTCACCTTCAATTTTGAATGATAGGCTTGCTAGATAGAGTAGTCTTGGGTTCAGTCCCTTGGTTTTCATTACTTTGTATACTTTATGCCACACTCTTCTGGCCTGAAATATTTCTATTGAGAAGTCAGTCTAAAGGGAGCTCCTTTGTAGGCAACTTTTTGCCTCTCTCTTATAGTCTTTAAGATTATTTCTTTGTCTTTATTTTTTGCCATTTTAATTAATATGTGCCTAGGTGTGGGTCTTTTGGTGTTCATCTTGATTAGGACTCTGTGTTTTCTAAACTTGAGTGACTTTTTCCTTCACCAGATTAAGGAAATTTTCTGTTATTATTTCTTCAAACAGGTTCTCTTTCCTTTCTGAGATCCTGCTCCCTCTGGCATCCCTATCATGCAGATGTTGTTATGTTTCATGTTGTCCCAAAGCACACTTACATTCCCCTCCTGCTTTTTAATTTTTTCCATTTGCTGCTCTGAATGGGTGTGTTTGTCTACCTTGTCTTCTAATTCACTGATTTGGTCCTCAGCTTCTTCTAGTCTACTGCTGAATCTTTCCAGGGGTACTTTATTTCAGCTATGTAATTCTTCATTTCCAATTGACTTTTATTTATTGTTTCAAGCTCTCCTTTTAAGTTAGTGTAGCTCTCGTTGATACCCTTATAACTCTCATTAACTTGCTTGTAGTTCTCAATAAATTGTTTGCACACCCTTATTACCATTCTCTGAATTCTTTGTCTGAAAAATTATTTACTTCCATTTTATTTAGTTCTTTTTCTGGCGATTCCTCCTATTTTTTCATTTGGAGTTTGTTTCTTTGTCTCCCCATTTTTGCTATCCCTTTGTTTTTGTTTCTATATATTAGATAAAACTGCTACGCCTCCCAGATTTTGTGGGGTGGTCTTATGTAGTAGATGTTCTGTAGGACCCAGTGGTGCAGTCTCCTAGAACTCCTGGGCTGGGTGCTCTAGGAAAGCCCCTGACTTGAGTTTTGTGGGTTCTCTTGTTGTAGTTGTGTTTTGAATATTATTGTCTCATTCATGGATGGAGTCTCCTCTCAGGCTGGCTGACTATGTGACTCATCCCTGACAACGTTGTGTGAGTTGTTGTGAAGATGCTGAGTGAACAAAACAAAATACAACATAACAAAACATGAAACAGAAGAAACAAAACAAAAACATACACAAGATTTCTACAGCACCAACAGAAACAACCACCAGAGAAGAGATAATTAGTAAAGAGAAAAGGGGGTAAGAATGAGAGAAATAAAAAAGAAAAAATATGAGAAGAAAATAAAACAAAGTAAACAAATAAACAATAAAAGCACAAATGAAAAACAGCATAAAGAGGGGGGATAGAATATGTAGATGCAGAGCTGAAATAAAGAAAATAAGAATAAAGAATTGGGGGAATAAGAGAAGGAAATGGTTTAAAATAAAGAAAGGGGAAAAGGAATGAAAAGATAAGAAAAAATTGCAAAGGAAGATAGAGGATAAAGCTAATAGACCTAAAATAAGAAAAAGAAAAAAGATGAGAAAACAGCAGAAAAAGAAAAGAAATAAAAGAGAAAAAATTGAGTACTAAAAAGGAAGAAGAAAATTAGATATATGAATGGAACAACAAAGACTAGAATAATTACAAATCAATAAAGCAGATAGATAAAAAAGATAAATTTAAAAAGGAAAAAAAAGAAACAAAAGAGAAAACATTAAAAAAAGAAAAGAGAAGAAAAAAGGGAGGAAATAAAGAGAAAAAAGAAAGTGAAGTGGCGCTTCTTTCAGCCAAGTTTAGTGCCCCATGGGAGCTTGCTTTGGTCCCCACTCTTCTGTTCTCTCCACCCATTCTGCGCCTCCTGTGAGGTATATAGGTGCTGACCACTGTCAGGGACTGTGCTCCTTTGGCATTAGGCAACCTGCTTGAAGCTTCATTGACCCACAATTTGTGTGTCTGCACAGGACTTGGCTGCAAGCAGGAGGGGCCAATCTGCCCTCTGAAGCCGGGTTTGTTAGCAGCGTGGGGTCAGGGCTGACCTGGCTATGACATGCACTGCAACAGCCAACCAGCCTGATCCGGGCCCTGATCAGCACCCCCCACCAGCAGGCCCAACCCCTGATTGGCCCCCAACACCCGGATCGGGATGTTGCCCGGGCTGGGCGGAGAGGGAGATGGGAGTGGAAACACCACTCAAGGAGCATGAAGTCTGTTACACAAGATGAATAAGTTCCGCAGAACTTATCTCTGAGGTTGTGCCCTTACTGAACAATATTGTATTGTACACTTAAAATTTGTTAAAAGGGTAAATCTTATGTTAAATGTTCTCACTACGATTTTTAAAAAATTAAAAAAAGCCATGAAGACTGTCTAGAGTCTAGATAAAACTCTAGAGATGTAAGGAGTATGTCTCAAAAAAATGCCCTTTGATTGAAGTTGGTCAGAGAAAGTTCTGTTAGTAGCAACTCGAGGACAAGCATTGACCCACTGGTGACACTGTTTCCTTGCAGTAACACTTGGCAATGCATGGGCTTTACGCAGAAGAGCCACGGGGGCCATTCTGTTTTCACTCTTGTCTTTACCCTTGTGAAGTGAATAGGGTTTAATCAGCTCACTTTGCACATGAGAAACTTGTGGCCCAGAAACAGCAAGCAATGTGCTCATAGTTACCTCGGGTCTGAGAACTGTGTTCTCAGATAACCAAATAGAATTTCTTAGAGTGAATCCAAAACCACAGAGCACAAGGCAAAGCCCATGGCCATCCTGAAGGAGTGAGTGTCCCCCCAGAGGCTGGATGCTTTCCACAGACTGAGTGTATTTTTCTATCATCTATCTATCATCTATCTATCTATCTATCTATCTATCTATCTATCATCTATTGATTATCTATCTATCTATCATCTATCTATCTATCATCTATCGATTATCTATCTATCATCTATCTATCTATCTATCTATCTATCTATCTATCTATCATCTATCTATCATCTATCTAGTTATTTATTCATCAAATTGTCCTGAGATTAAGTGACCTAGTGCGTGTCAGTTAACAGTTCCAAATCTGTATTTACTACCTGAGTTCAGAATTCTCTCCTTCCTGCCCCAATGCTGGAGCTACCTAAGGTTGCTGTTGCTCCCACCCCCTGGGACCATGCACATAGCCCTGGTTTCCCTAACTCTTGAGCTTGCTGTGCTCTGCTTGCTCCACCACATCCACCTGGGCAAACCTTCCAGGCCCGTGTCCAGTGCTCTGTCCTTCAGTTCAGGCCCCTGTGTCAGCCTCCAGGTGTTGGTGTCCTGTCCACTGAACGAATCTCTTTAAACTTCGGTTTCCTCATTTACACAAATGGAGGCATGCTGGGGTTCTTGTCCCAGCATCAAGAAGGGTTCAGGAGTCTGGAAAAGGCTGTGCGTAGATTAAATAGGAATCCAGAGACTAATAAAGAGTCCGGAGACAAAATATAATTTTAAAAGGCATTTGGGGGTCAGAGGAGCTAAGTTCTAAGATCTTAAGTCTAAGGCCTTAGGTTCTCCTCCTCCCAGGACTCCATGCTTTTTATTAACACAACTTGTCCTGAGGAGAGGCAGAGATATACACTTCAAAGGGTCAGGGTTTCAGTACAGAGTCCATTGTCAGAATGGGGGAATTAGCTTACGGCTGTTCAGGTGTTTGGTCAGTAGGAGGCAATAACATGCAGATTAAGATGCTCTTTAACTGTCTGGCAGCCAAGAAATCAATTTAATCATGCAGCGGTTCTCAACCTGTGGGTCACGACCATCGGAAAACACATATAGCATATCAGATATTTACATTACGAATCATAACAGTAGCAAAATTACAGTTATGAAGTAGCAACGAAAATAATTTTATGGTTGGGGGTCACCACAACATGAGGAACTGTATTAAAGGGTCGCAGCATTAGGAAGGTTGAAAACCACTGAATGTATCCTATTCAGGTTTGGGGAAATGCCTTCAGGCGTTCCCAGATGCAGCCCTGCTGTCATGCTGGAATTGGTCTCCAGCAGAGGCAGGATTTCCCGACCTTCAAAATGAGGAACATCAGGTCACCCACAGAGTATTGTTGATTGCACGCATTTCATTTCATCCTAATGATGCTTTGAGATAGATGTCACTGTTATGTTCATTTTAAGGATGAGGAAACAGAGGCTCAAAAAGAATACTTTGTCCGTCTTGGGCCAAGATCACATGGCCAGTAAGAGATCTGAGTGTAGACTGTCTGACTCAGAGTCTGTGCTCTGAACCATCTCCCCAGTGTGCCTAGAGGCTGTGGGTGTGTCATCAACCTGCAAATGCTAGTTTTCTTTCTTCACTCTATTAAATGCTTGTAAAATGGGGTTCATAACAGTATTTACTTTGTGAGTTTGTCACATGGATAAAACATCGAATGAAATATCAAATCTAAAAAGCTTAGTGTAATATTTGGAATGTAGTAAGTTTATCATGAATCCTATTCTTACCAGAAGTAAGGGTATCATAATGGTGGTTGATGGTCTCAGAATGCATTTGGCTACAAGTAAGAGCAAACCTGATTTAAATGGATGAAACAAAAAGAATACTTTATTTCTCACATGAAAACAAGTCCCAGTACAGAACGCCCTGAGCTGTTAAATCAGTGGTTGGTGAGTGACTCCATCAAGGACTAGATTCCCTTCTGCTCTGCTCTGTTATCTCTGATGCTGAGTTTTCCTCTGCAGTTGCCCTTCTCATGTTTGAAGATGCTGACAACTGTTCTGTGTAAATTACACAAAGGAGGGGCCAGTCTTCCCCTGGGCATCTTTTTTTTATTTTTCAGGGAGGGAAAGCTTTCTTAAAGGCTTCCCTGCTCCCTGAGACCCTCAGGTCTTCATGGCCAGTGTTGTGTTGCTATCCCACACCGCAGTCACCAGAATTGCATAAGAATGAGAGGTAGGGCTTCATAATTATCACAAAATGATAACCCACCTCACTCCCAACTTGAGTGACAGTGGGTGAGTGACTTCTCTTTGGAGACGCCGTCGACTGATTCTCAATGTGATGGTGAGATTAGGGAAGGCCATGCAAAGTGCCAGTCACCATCCTGGCTAATTGATCTTCATCCCCTGCCCCTCCCAGTCATCACAGGAAAGTAAAATGATACTGAATGTTCAAATGTTGATTTAAGGACCTGACCCACCATTTACAGGTGCTGAGACCCTGACTGAACTGCTTAATTTTAATTTTTCATACAATTTCGGTGATAATATTGATAACTATAATAATAATGCTTGCTACCTTTTATTACCTGCTTGCTAAGGGCCAGGTGTCATAATAGACTTGCATTAGCCAATTTAATTCTCATGACAACCTGACTACTTGAGCACTGAGCCCATTCTATAGATTAAATACCTGGTAAGTAAGTGGTGGAGCCAAGAATTGAAGGTGGGTTTGTCTGTTTTAAAAACCCCACATTTAAAAAAAAAACATTTTTCAATTACAGTTTACTTTCTATATATGTTGTATGGATTCAGGTGTACAGCATAGTAGTTAGACTGCCATATACTTCACAAAGTGTCCCCCGATATTTCCAGTGCCCACCATACATAGTTATCACAATATTATGGACTTTATTTCCTATGCTGTACTTTATATCCCATGACTATGTTGTCACTACCAATTTGTACTTCTTAATACCTTCACCTCCTTCACCCAGTCCCCTAACCCCTGACCCCTCTGGCAATCACCAGTCTGTTCTCTGTGTCTCTAAGTCTGGCTCAATTTTGCTTGTTCATTTATTTGTGAAATCATATGGTATTTGTCTTTCTCTGACTGGCTTATTTCACTTAGCATAATACCCTGTAGGTCCACCCATGCTGTTGCAAATGGTAAAATCTCATTCTTCTTTATGGCTGAGTAATATTCCATTGTGTATATCTACAATCCCTCCCCCCACCCCCACTCGTCTATCCATAGGAACTTGTGTTATTTCCAGATCTTAGCTATTGCTGCTATGAACGTAGGGGTGCATATTCTCTTTCTGATTGGTTTTGGGGGTTTTAGGGTATATTCCCTGAAGCAGAATCACTGGGTTATGAGGCAGTTACATTTTTAATTTTTTGAGGACTTTCCATACAGTTTTCCATAGAGGCTGCACTCTCACCAACAGTGCGTGAGGACTCCCTTTTCTCCACATCCTCACCAAACACTTGTTGTTTGTTGATGTATTGATGGTAGCCAGTCTGACAGGTGTGAGGTGATATTTCACTGAGGTTTTAATTTGCATTTTTCTGAAGATTAGTGATGTTGAAAATCTGTATGTCCTTTTTGGAGAAGTGTGTATTTAGGTTCTCTGCCCTTTTAAAAATTGTATTGTTTGTTTTTCTGGTGTTGAGTTGTTTGCATACTTTATAAAGTTTGGATATTAACCCCTTATCAGATGTATCATTGGCAAATATTCTCCCCCATTCAGTAAGCTGTCTTTTTTGTTTTGTTGATGGTTTCCTTTGCTGTCAAAACCTTTTTAGTTTGATGTCGTCCCAGTTGTTCATTTTTTTCTTTAGTTTCGCTTGTCTGAGTAGATATGTCAGTAAAAAATATTGCTAAGAGAAAAGTCAGAGATTTTACTGCCAATGTTTTTTCTAGGAGTTTTAAGGTTTCAAATCTAACATTTAAATCTTTAATTCATTTTGAGTTTGTTCCTGTATATGGTGTAAGAAGGTGGTCTAAGTTCACTTTCTTTGCATATATCTGTCCCATTTTCCCATATTATTCATTGAATGCCTCCTTTGTCATATATTAATTGACCATATAAGCCTGGGTTTATTTCTGGGCTCTCTACTCTGTTCCTTTCATCTGTGTCTGTTTTTATGCCAGCACCATGCTGTTTGCATTCCCAGAGCCTTGTAGTGTAGATTGATACCAGGTATCATGTTATCTCTAACTTTATTCTTCTTTCTCAAGATTGCTGAGGCTATTTGGGGTCTTTTCGGCTCCATACAAATGTTTAGATGGTGTGTTCTAGTTCTGTGAAATATGCCATTGGCATTTTGGTAGGAATTGCATTGAACCTATAGATTGATTTCATTAATAAGGACATTTTTAATGATGTTAATTCTTCCAATCTATGATAACAAATATCAAAATCCAAATCTAAATTATTCAAATAAAACTGAAATTTATTTTAGCTTTAAGAACTTAAATTCAAACTCATCAAATAATCTTAGCATGTAAAGATCAGCAAGAAGAACAGAGCCCATGCTTCATGCTTGTCATGAATGGAATCTAGATCAACAGACATAAAAACTCCAGAGTATAATAAACCATTTAATTTTACAAAGTATTTCTCATCCCCCTATCCAACCATTGCAAATGCCATGCTAATTTTTGAGTCCCCTTTAGTTCATAAATTGAAACATGAAGAGAAGCAAGAAAATGGCTGCTTGGAAATACTAGGAAACAGTGCCTCACTTAGTAAGGACATGTTAGCCTTTGCTCCGAGTTATTTCCAGTGCCTCACTTTGTGCTATCAAAGGGAAGGATGTGACAAGTTAATTAACTTTCTCTTACTTAAGTGTTTTCAATGCTGCAATCTCTGCCTTCCAAGGCAGTGTTTTCTTCCAAAGTCAAAAGAGGCCCAGAAGCAAACCTTCATTGGCATGTGAATGGCAGTGCCTTTTGTTTTAAAGGGATAAAGGGTAGGGGAAGCGTTTCTGTGGGGCTTCAATCAAGTTAGTCATGAGTGTGGATGTTAGGAATATGGGTCCCACTGTGCTGGCATTCAATGTCAGATCTCAAGTGTTCTTAAGAGCTGCTCTAGTGCTCTTTCATACATTTATTTTCATGTGTGTTTATGATATGTTGGTGGGAGCCCCAGTGTAGGGCCCTGTCCCTCCCAGACCTAAGGGTGGGTTGCACTGACATATAATGTAAGGAAGACAGAGGCACCAAAGAATATGCAAGAAGTAGGCAGGGATCCAGTCACGTTGAACCTCAAGTCATGTTGAGGGGTTTGCGCTTTCTTCTAAGTGCAATGGGAAGCCATTGAGATATTGTAAGCAAGAGACTGATCTAACCGGATTTGGATTTTAAAACATCACTCTAAGAGTTTTTGGAAGAGAGACTTGAATGAGACAATGGTGGAGGTGAATCCTCATTCAATACGGAACCAAATGAGCAGTTAGGAGGCCGTCACCATAGTTTCTGCATCGGAGATGCTGGATTTCTGAAGATCCATCAGCCTTGATTGGGTCCCTTGCTTGAGAGGACATGTTGGCCTTTGCTCTGAGTGATTTCCAGTTGGGATTAGGCTTAGAAACTTGTGAATGACACTCAGAAATATAGCATTATTAGATTTTTTGGAAACAAATGAAATTGCTCTCTAAAGCTCACCTGCTTGGTTGATGGGGCTTAGTCCTACTTGCTGCTGTGATCCTTGGTCCTCAGGGTCTCCATCCTCGCTGTTGCTTTTGTGGGTAGCAAGCTGAGCCTTGGCCTCCACGCTCCTGCTCTGGAGGGCACTTAACAATGCTCTTTCCAGGAGTCCCTAGGCCTGCCCTGACTTGCCTCTAAAAATTGACCCCGGAAGTGGTTTTGTTGGGCAGGGTCCGAGACTCAGTGCTGAGACTCCTCGTGTCTTCTCAAACAAAGAGGAGTTTCATGATCCCTTCTAGCTTGAAAATATTCACCAGAAATCAAATTTCTGATATTCACTGCCACAACCCAGCACCCTCCTCATACTCGGGATTCAAACATGAGGAAGTCAGGGGGGTTAAGCTTATTGGATATTTGTCTATAGAAATTCCTTAATAAATGTGTAATATACAGTCTCAGGCTAACAGATCATTTTTCAGAAAGTGGAATATAGGGTAGATGGCCACTGTGATGGTTAATTCTAAGTGTCAACTAGACTGGGCTATGGATGGTTAGATGTTTGGTTAAACATTTCTGGATGGTCGGTGAGGGTGTTTCTGAATGATACTAACTTTTAATTAGTGACTGACTAAAGCAGATTGCCCTCTCCACCATGGGTGGGCTGCATCCAATCAGTTGAAGATCAGAATAGAATGAAAAGCTGAAAGAAAGAATTCTTTCTCTCTACTTGGATGCCTTTGAGCTGGGACATCAGTCTTCTTCTGCCTCAACTTGGACTCTGACTGAAACCTCTGCCATCAGCCCTCACACTCAGGCTGAATGGAACCCACTGATGCTTCTGGATTTCCAGGTTCCCAGCTGCCCACTTGACTTTTCAGGCTCCATAATAAGGTGAGCCAATTCCTTATAGTAAATATCTGCATCTGTATCCATATCTATAACTACATCTGTTTCCTATTGGGTCTGTTTCTCTGAGAACCCAGACTAATGCAGCACCCTCTCTGATTCAGCATGCAGCTCACCTCCTGGCACTCCTGTGGGGAGTCCTCATTGGAACATGCATTTAAGGATTCATCCCCGTTTCCTACAAGGCATTCAGAAGACATTGGCCATGGCGCCTGTTTGCTGTTAATATAGGGTAAGATGGAAAATGGGTTAGTTCTAAGTGGCTTCCAATCAATGACAAGAGATGTTCACAGAAGGTAGAATTTTCTTGGAATAGGTGTTTTGATAATAACATTAAACATAAATCCTAAGGTACAAAGAGGAGCTATAGTTTGGCCATGTGTGTTTTTTTCTGAAAGATTTTGGGTTAATGGGTAATGGAGCTTTCCATGGAATGTCAAGAATTCTAGCTGCTCTGCGGCCACTCGGGCTGTCTCCGGCTTCTCCCGTGCTCTGACGATAAGAGGAAGGACGACTTCTGAGACTATAGGAGACTTAGACTTTTATTTAATAAAATCCAAAATACAAAGAGGCTTTCAAGGGCCTCTCCCTTTTACCAATACCTCCTCTCGTGGGGCTGTTCTCCTCTCCTTAGTTTGGAGGACGCAGTGCTGTGCTGAGACCAGCTACCATGGCTCATGAGAACAAACAGTTACATATTCAGAAATTTTGGAATGTTGGTAGCTTAAAATTAGCTATGGTGGGATTATTGAATTTTTCAAATGTTACAAATAATGGTTCATTTGTTTTTCTGAGAGCCAGTTTACCTGCATACCACCAGAAATAAAGACTACAGTTGATTTTCCAAGACCACTTATTGAAGACACTGTCTTTACCCCATTATATGTTCTTGTCTCCTTTGTCAAATATTAATTGACATATAGGTGTGGGTTTATATCTGTGCTCTCTATTCTGTTCCATTGATCTATATGCCTGTTCTTGTGCCAGTATGAGGCTGTTTTGATTACTATGTCCTTGTAGTATAGTTTGATATCAGGTATTGTTATACCTCCAATTTTGTCTTTCCTTCTCAAGATTGCTGAACTATTCTGCAATAAAAATTTTTGAAATATTTGTTCTATACCTGTGAGATATGCCATTGGTTTTTTAATAGGAATTGGGCAGATACATAAAAAAAAAACACATCTAGATCACCAGCTTACACCATACACAAGAATAAGCTCAAAATGGATAAAAGACTTAAATGTAAGTCGTGAAACCCATAAGAATCCTAGAAGAAGCCATAGGCAGTAAAATCTCAGACATCTCTTGTATTACCACAGATACTACATCTCTTAGGGCCGTGGTCGACAAACCGCGGCTCGCGAGCCACATGGGGCTCCCCGGCCCCCGAACGCAGCTTCTCCACAAAACACCACGTGCGGGCACACACGTACAGTGCGATTGAAACTTCGTGGCCCATGCACAGAAGTCGGTATTTTGTGGAAGAGCCACGCCCAAGGGGCCAAAGAACCGCATGTGGCTCGTGAGCCGCAGTTTGCTGACCACTGTCCTAGGGCAAGAGAGACAAAGGGAAAATAAACAAAACAAATGGGACTACATCAAACTAAAAAGCTTCTGCACAGCAAAAGAAGCCATCAACAAAAGGAAAAGGGAGCCCATTGAATGGGAGAATATATCTGCCAATGATACAACTGATAAGGAGTTAATTAACAAAATACAGGTATGGGTAGAAGTAGATAAAATTATTAGCCATCATTACCTAAAAGATAAATCATAAGTAAGTGTACAAAATAATAACTAATAATAAGAAGAAGACAAATAAATAATATACTAATCCTATAAAATAAAAGCATAATATGCAAATTGACCAAATAGCTGAACAGTGGAACAACCATCCAGATGACCATCTGGGACCACACTATGAAACCCACCTGCACCAGGCCAGCCAAGCAGGTGTAATACCATTGGTCAGGGGCCCGGCCGTTGCCCTATGATCACCCTGAAGAGGGAGGCCCAGGCCACTGGACGGCAGAGCGATCAATTGCGGCGGTTCCACAATTGCCCCAAAGAGGGAGGCCCAGACCACTGACCAGTGGGCTGTGGCAGGTGGGTGGGGCCTCCCGCTGCGAGGGAAGCCCAGGTCCCGGATGCCTGAGGGAAGGTGGTGCCGGTAGCAGGGGAAGGGAGACCTACTCTTGCATGCATTTTGTGCATCGGGCCTCTAGTTAGTTAATAAATAATAATACAAGAATAAACTGTTTCACATACTCACAACAGTAAACCTACTTTTGCTCACCACTGCATATAAAGAACTTATACAACTCAACACCACTTAAAAAGTTGGCAAAGAACCTAAATAGCCACTTCTCTGAAAAGGACATACACATGACCAAGAGACATGAAAAGATGCTCAATGTCACTAATCATCAGAGAGATGCAAATTAAAACCACAATGAAATAACACCTCACACCTGTCAGAATAACTACCATCAATAAATCAGCAAACAGCAAGTGCTGTTGAGGATGCAGAGAAAAGGGAGCCCTCATACACGGCTGGTAGGAATGCAGATTGGTGCAACCACTATGAAAAACAGTATGGAGTTTCCTAAAAAAATTAAAAATGGAACTGCCTCATGACCCAGCGATTCTACTTCTGGTAATATATCCTAATCCTGAAACACCAATCAGAAAGAATGTATGTACCCTTATGGTCATAGCAGCATTAATTACAATATCCAAGATCTGGAAACTATCCAAGTGCCCATCAGTAGATGAGTAGATGAAAAAGCTGTGGTACATTTACACAATGTAATACTATTGGGCAGTAAAAAAAGAAAAAAAACTTAGCTTTTGTGAAAGCATGGATGGACCTGGAGATTATTATGCTAAATGAAATAAGCCAGTCAGAGAAAGACAAATAGCATATGATCTCACTTATATGAGGAATCTAATGAACAAAATAAATTGATGGAAAAAATAGAACCAGAGGCATGGATGCATGGAATAGACTGACAGCTTTCAGAGGGGAAGGGGTTCGGGGGCTGGATGAAAGAAGGTGAAGGAATTAAGCGACCCCTCCCCAAACAACCCAACACATATATAAAGCACAGACACAGACAACAGTGTGGTGCTAGCCAGAGTGGAAGGGGGTGGGGATAGGCTGAGGTGGGCAAAGGGGGAATTAATGGGGATGGAAAGAGACTTTGCTTGGGGTGGTGGGTGCACACAGTGCAGGTGCAGGTGATGTTTTATTAAGTTGTACACTTGAAACCCATATGGTTTTATGAACCAATGTCATCCCAATAAATTCAATTAAAAAATAGGCTATAGTTGATATCTGTGGGTATTGCCTGCCCACCATCCATCCCTTTGCCTCTTCTGTTTTCTTTGGGAAACATTCTCCACTCACCTCAGGCCTTTGGTTTGGGTGGGACTGACCATATTCCCCAGGTCCAAAGTGATCCATCCTCCTGGCCACAGTGATTAGGTCATGTGGCCCATTTAAAACCAATTAGAGTCAATTATGGAGCTTTTTGTGACCACATAAAGAAGAGAGTGTTGCTGCTGAGAAGGAGAGGATGTAGGAGCTTATGAGGAGCACAGAGGAGCAACATCAGGAGAAGAAGATGCCAGAGAGATGGTCAGTCCTAGGCTCCGAGGACATGTGCTGGGCACCAGCAAGCTATGCCTGAAGCCAAATGTCCCTGGACTTTGAAATTGCTGAGTCAAGAATTCTGGTTCCATTCCTGCCTTTGTTTGGCATATACCTGTGTATGCTGTTTTCTGTCCCTTGTGAGTTGTTACTGAAACGGTCTCATTTGTCTCAGGGTCCTTCCAGCTTAGACCAGTTTCCAAGGGAGCTGGCAAGAAAGTCTAAAGGAGGGTCTGTGGAGAGAAAGGGAGAAGAGCTTTTGTCTTCAATTCTACCTCGGCCTCATGAAATATTCCACGAGGTTCAGCCCTCCCTCCTCCTTGTTGCACACACCTTTGTTCAAATGCCAGTTTTTAGCTGTGTGAACTAGGGAAACGACTAAATTTCTCTGAACCTCAGTTCCCTCATCTGAAAATCCAACTTATTAGTGTCCAATTATCACAGTTATTATGAAAGTTAAATGAGATGGTTTCTAAAAACGCAGGTTTTGTACAGAATAAATATTACTATAATTATCAATTAAATAAATTTGTATGTGGTGGTAGTCTGGGGCCTCATATTACACATTTTATAATGGAATTTCTATGGAAAAACATCTTTCAAGTTCCAAGACCCCGACTTGCTCACATTTGACTCCCAGTGGAGCAACCCTAGGATATGCCAATGGAAAACAGAGATTCTGTTTGAGAGGTGGAAGCAATCAGGCAGTTTCTCTTGGTCCAAACATTTCATTTACCCCAGCACACCCAGTGCCAGTTGCATTGTGGGTTGTAAAAGTGTCTGTCAAATGAACAGCCCCCCACATTTTATCACTGGGAAAATAGTATATTAAGGACATCAATATTACACATCTTGAAACCTCCTACTGGAATTTCTCCTGAGGACACAATCACCATTGATGAGCTCAATGGTTGAAACAAATGCCCATCCTATATAATAAAGAGCTAATATGCTAATTAGGCCAGATGATGGAAAGACCTTCCAGAACGACCTTCTGGAATGATCAGTGAGTGGGGCGAGGGAGAGGGGACAGCCTCACCGGGGTCGTGAGGGCCAAGGCAGCCGGGGCTGCAAGGTCTGAGCTCCTTGCACAAATTTCGTGCATCAGACCTCTAGTGGTAATATAATGTGATCTACACATGAAATTTAACATTTTTTAGTCTTTACATTAAACATTAAAATGAAACAAGTAAAAAACTTTAAATACTTACTTGACTTATATCTAAAATATTTTCACATTTAAAAATTAAAATTATTAATGAGATATTTATATAAGGTTTTGAAGTTCGGATGTGTTTCACAGGTGTGCGACCTGAACCCTGGTGCACATCCTCAGGAGCAGCTGTGGCTGGTGGCCACCATATTGGTTTAGGGAATGAATGAGACCCTAAGGGTTTGCTAAGCTGTTTTGCAGGAGGAATAAGGAGGGGCATTGGTAGGAATATCTAAACGAAGAATGTTCCAGCAAAATGGCAGCAGACTGTGTATGTACCTCTGCAAAGCACCTTGAGATGCTTCCCTGGGCACCTCCAAACACTGTAGAGAAGTGAAGCCAACCCCCCCCCCGTCCTCCCCCCGCGCCCCCCCCCCCCCCGGGAGGTGAGAGTGGTTTTGAATGTGAGCTGGAGCAGAACTAGCTTCCCATTGGGCATAATCCGCCAAAGGAGGCTGTGAATTCCTCTGTTGTCAGTCTTTGGGAGGACTTTGAACAGGAATGGAATTCACTGGGAAATGATGGCTCAATGAAATCTTATTTAGCTCTTACAGCTGGTAATGGGGTCACACATATAACCAAGTTTATTGAATGATACAGGATGTATAGGGGATTGCAAGAACAGGGAGGGTTCCTTGAGGGGGATGTTTAAGCTAAGTCTTGAAGACCAGAAGCATATTATGGCAGGGAGGCAGCTCTTCCCAGAGGAGGGGGCAATGTGTGTGAAGGGCTGGAGAGAGAAGGGAGCACCCTAGGAATTTCAAGGACTTTTCTCTGGTAGGAACATGAGTGGAGGGGATGGTAGCCAGAGCGGAAGTCAGGAATGCAGAAGGCAGATCCTGAAGGGAGGGTGCGCTCAGCAGTCTGAGTTTCGCCAGCCTGGGCCAGTCTCCTGAGCACACGACTGCACCTAGTGCCTGTGCTAGTGCCACTCAGGGACAATGGCCAGCGCATGAGGGCACCTGCAGGCCGTGGAGAGACAGCCCCCCCGCCTTTCCCCCACCCCCGGTGATGCCCCGTCCTGACAGCTGCAGCCGTTCAGACCTCTCTGGTCCACAGGCCTCGAGGAAGGGCGAACAGCCAGGGCAGCTGGGACTTCAGAGCACATGCTTTGACTTTTTTGGTTAATCCTCACTCGAGGATAGTTTTCCATTGATTTTAGAGAGCGAGGAAGAGAGAAGAAAAGACAGAGAGAAACATCAATGTAAGAGAGACACATCAATTGGTTGCCTCCTGCATGCACCCTGACCAGGGCCAGGGAACCTGCAACCAAGGTACGTGCCCTTGACCAGAATTGAACCCAGGACCCTCCAGTCCTCAGGCCGATGCTCTATCCACTGAGCAAAACCAGCTAGGGCCAGAGTACAGCTTTGATTGAAACAGAACAGGATTATAACTTGCTACTGTGCTTCCTCAGGCAAGTTATTTAACCTCCTCTGCCTCAGTTTCCTCATGTATAAAATGAACTATTTTAAGGATTAACAAACAAATAAACAAACACATATCTAATCTAATAAAAGACAAACATGCAAATTGACCATACCTTCGCTACACCCTAAAGCCATGCTCACCAGCCAATCAGAGCGACTATATGCAAATTACCCCAACTAAGATGGTGACTGGCAGCCACAGAGCTGGAGCGAGCAGGAGGCTTGGTTGCTCCAGTAATGGAGGAAGCCAAGCTTCCCGCCTGCTGCAGCTGGCTCTGAGCTCCACTCAAGGCAATAAAGTTTCAATTATAGAAGATAAATAAACCCCAGATACCTGCTTTCAGCTGGTCGTGGCCACAGAGCTGGAGCAAGCAGGAGGCTTGGGTTGCCCCTGGTGATGGAGGAAGCCAAGCTTCTCGCTTACCCTGGCTGGCTCTGCACTCCACTCAAGGCTACAAAGTTTCAATTATAGAAGGTAAATAAATCTCAGAATTAAAAAAAAAAAAAGAAAAAAAGGAGAGGCTGGGAGTTTACGTCACCGGGGGGCTTGGCCAGCCTGAAAATGGCCATCAGCCCCTCACCCAGGCTGGCCAGGCACCCCAGTGGGGACCCCCACCCTGAAGGGGGTATGACCATCTGCAAACAGCCATCAGCCCCTCACCCAGGCTGGCCAGGCACCCAAGCGGGACCCCCACCCTGATCCGGGACACCCTTCAGGGAAAACCAGCCAGCCCCCACCCATGCACCAGGCCTCTATCTCATACAATAAAAGGGTAATATGCAAACTGACCATAACAGCAGAACGACTGGGAATGACTGGTCACTATGACACACATTGACTACCAGGGGGCAGATGCTCAATGCAGGAGCTTCCCCCTGGTGGTCAGTGTGCTCCCACAGGGGGAGCTCTGCTCAGCCACAAGCCAGGCTGATGGCTGCCAGTACAGCAGTGGTGGTGGGAGCCTCTCCCGCCTCCTCAGCAGCTCTAAGGAAGTCTGACTGCAGCTTAGGCCTGCTCCCCACTGGCAAGTGGACATCACCCGAGGGCTCCTGGATTGTCAGAGGGATGTCTGATTCCCAGCTTAGGCCCAATCCCCTGAGGAGCAGGCCTAAGCCAGCAGGTGGTCATCCCCCAAGGGGTCCCAGACTGCGAGAGGGCAGAGGCCGGGCTGAGGGACCACCTGCCCCGACCTGCAGGGCACACTTCGTGGGTACACCACACCAAATCCTGCAAAGGAATGAGAGGATAGGAGACGCGAAGAAATGGAGGCAAGACAAAGTTCTGATCAAGCCTCAGTTTTATTCTTTACAGCGAGTGGTATTTATACTGTTTCTAGGGGAGGGGGCGGGCAAAGGAAGTCATTAAGGATGAAACAGGCTTTGGAATGTCGCAGCTTATCAGTGGAGATGTAGCTTGCTTTGTGCTTAGGGTGAGGGTATGTTATCTTTTAACTCCAGGCTAAATCGCAAGGTTAACTTTTAACTCCAGGCCAAACCGGGAGTTGGCTTGGAGGAGCCAGAAACCTCTTGTTGTAAGCTGGAGATGTATATGTGATTTATAATGGCTCCCAACAATTCCTCCCTTACCATTTAGTTAAGGGTGGGCATTAACCGACTGGGGGAGTAGTGACCTGGTTCCTCCCATGAGATCAGCAGATCTCACCTCTGGTGGCTCTTGGTATCTTTTGGGGAGGAGAGGCAGAGCCAACAATTATATATGTATGGATACCAACCTCTATGCAAACCAGGTGTGCTCACAGAGAAATCCAGAGGTGGTCGAGAAAATTTTGATTTTCTGTTTTGACCTTCCCTTGCAGTGCTTTGCCCTGCACCCAGACGGTGCCCATACCATACCTCTATATAGAGTGTAGGTAAGCATTCCTCTGGCTTTATGCTGTCCCCGTGGGGAGGGAGCTCTGGCAATCATAATCACGTTCTCGGTCTATAGTAGTTAAACGGTGGTAGTGAACCTGAATGGGTTTGGCCAGGATGCTATCAATTTGCTGTTTGACAAAACTTGTCAGTTTCTTAAAAGCCCATGGACCAAAGGTTAAAATTAACAGTAAGCTGACAAGGGGGCCAAGTGCAGGAAGCAGGTAGGGGAGTAGGCCATTGAGTCCGCTCCAAAGGGGGTTTTCGAACAGCTCTCTTCGCCTTTTCACCAGGTCTTCCTGGAGTTTTCTTATCTTGTCTCAGACGATTCCAGATTTGTTGGCATAAAAACAGCAGCGTTCCTGTAGGGCTAAACATATTCCTCCCTGCTCTGCTATAAGTAAATCTAATCCTCTTCTATTTTGTAAAACTACTTCTGCTAGGGAGTCAATTTGGTCTTGGAGATCATTGATAGTACCTGAAAGAGCCTGAACATCAATTAACTGATTAGATAATTTATTATAGGTATGTAATGCGGTTCCTAATCCAGCTGTGCCAGTGGCCACAGCTCCAGAGACTCCCAGTCCTATAAGTAAAGGAATAAATTGGACAGCCCGCT
This sequence comes from Myotis lucifugus, assembly GCF_000147115.1. Lineage (NCBI taxonomy): Eukaryota > Metazoa > Chordata > Mammalia > Chiroptera > Vespertilionidae > Myotis > Myotis lucifugus. The sequence continues at coordinate 73,924 of NW_005871506.1, forward strand.
TACTGCGTCCAGCAATGTAATCAAGGCTGGGTAGGGGGACAGGTTCTCCCCCTGGAATAATATCAATGTCAGGGAGAATACTAGCCTGAACACATAATCCTGTCCAGTTTAAAGGTAGAGCTGTATAGGCCATATTACCTCCACATACAAACACTCGTCCAGGAGCGGGGCAAAGGGAGGAACTGTGATTGTGAACGGGAGAGCAGTTAACAAAGCTAACGAAGCCTACATCTAGATCATAACTATTATTCTGGGGGAGTTTTTGTAGACATGAGGAAAAGTTGAGTGCAACAGGTTGAGTTCTAAAGGGCAAACTGAGGGTACAATTATTATTAGAAGTGATGTTACTGATGTCATCTGAAATGACAAGGGGCATAGGTGTACCTAGGGTCATGCATAGCCAACATTTTTCTGCAAGGGATGGATTGGAGGCATTTAAAGCACGGAGTGTGGCTTCTAAGATATCAGAGGTTTGGGTGTCTAGATCTACTCCTCGTGATTTAGGTAAGGCTAAAGGGTGATAGTGGAGGGGAGGATACATGTTTCTAATGAATTCTTCAATTTGGTTCTGAACTAGGGCTTCCCTGACTCTGTCAGAATTTATAGTATGATAGGAGTTATGGACAGTAAATGACCTTAATTAAATTTCTGGTATTAGTTTTTGGGTAAATTTACATAAACTTTGTTTAAGGAGACAAAACACAAATTATTTAATTTAGCTTTTGAGGCCCAATATATTGATTTTTAATTTTAGTTAGGCATCTGAAGGAAACCTTTTTATTTCCTTCCAGACAGCTTTCTTTCTCACACAAGCAACAAATGTAAGAAACATGGTTGCCTTTTGAGATTTTAACAAATACTGTCGCAAAGCTATATATTTCAAGTGATTATTTTATTTTATTTTTTTTTTTTTTTTTTTTTTTTTTTTTAAATATATTTTATTGATTTTTTTACAGAGAGGAAGGGAGAGAGAGAGAGAGAGTCAGAAACATCGATGAGAGAGAAACACCGACCAGCTGCCTCCTGCACATCTCCCACTGGGGATGTGCCCGCAACCCAGGTACATGCCCTTGACCGGAATCGAACCTGGGACCTTTCAGTCCGCAGGCCGACGCTCTATCCACTGAGCCAAACCGGTTTTGGCTCAAGTGATTATTTTAAAAAGGCAAAGCGAAGCAAGTAAATTTAGTATTTAGTAAACTTTTGATTCACAAGGGACAAATGCTGCCCCACCTCCAGCCTAATTTAAAATGCAGCGGCGAGGAGCTTTTGTTATTTCAAATTACATCTTAAAATTCCACTGCTGTATTTTAAGAAATATTAAACAAAACTTGTTTTACCCTTTCTCAGAGGCAAAAACCTAAAATATATTTATTAATTTATATTTGATAAAGCTTTCTATGTGATTTCAAGTATATTAAATTGGCTTTATTAAAAAACCTTTAAGAAGAGAGAATAAACTTTTGAAAACATTTCAGGGCCCATGAAATGTCCCAAAGTCATTCCTTGGTTATAGTTTTGAAATCCAACTTGAAAGACCATCAAATATATATGTGTATATATGATTTAAAGATTATATACCTTTTATAATTATTAAGAGATCAATTAAATTAAAACTGATCTTTGTATATAAAATTTCTGTTGGGATCACAGAATTTATCCTCTTTTTTAATCAGATCAATGAGTAACATTTTGAATTCTAATTATTTCAGAGAAAGCACAAGATTTTCTTAAAAATAAATTTCTCTACGTTAGGCATTTAGTTACCACAATTATAATTTTTCCCAATTTGATTTAACTAGAACTTTTTAGCTGGCAAGTCAAATATTTAGCATTTCTCAATCAGTAACATTTTTAGGAATAAACTTCAAAAAATGCAGGACATAATCAACCAACAGATTTAATTCTGTTCTTTAGATTTTGTACGAAGTACACTTAGATCTTATTTAATTCAGTATTATGTCACTTCAAGATACCTAGGTATAAACTCCAAGGTCTTAAATTTCACAGCAGATTTGGAAAACCACACTTGAGGCTGGCGAGGCAGGCCTGGCCCCAGCCTTTGATTTTAAAACGACCATAATTTTTCCTCTGGGGAAGGCCAACAAACAAGGTTGTAGATACATTGCTTCCTGCCCCTTGCTAGTCAGTGGGAAGTTTCAATATTGGCCTGGGGGAGGAAGGGGGGGGGCTGTTTTCCCTGGAAGAGTAAATTGACCACTTTCTTTAAGAATTTGCTACATGTGGGAAGCAACTAGCCCCTTTTCTCATTAGAAATGTTTTGGCCAGCCTTTTCAATTAACAAAGGGCCGGTTTTTTACCGGGCTACTTAAATTTTTATAATTAATATAGATCAATAATTCTTGAGATTCAAATCTAAGCAGTTATTTTGGTAACTTTTCTATAACAGACAATTTTACTAAATTTCTTTGAGGCTTTTAAGATTAACTTTGGAACAGGCTTTATTAACCTTTCAAAAATCACTCGTTATTATGGAAATATACCAATCTTATTGCTAGAACCAGCCTGCATTTCTTCCCTGGCTCAAATATGCCATTTTTCTTAGGAAATAATCAGTCTTGGGTTTTATTCTGTACATTTGTAAAGAGATTTTTAGCTCAAAACTCTATCTAAATGTCCAAAATCGGATGATGCGCGCTTTTAGTTCCAAGCCAGTTTTTCTCTTTACACGTGAACAGAAATCCCAGACGCATTTTCTAAATTTTGTAAAACTTTTTTTAATTACGAGAAGGAGATTTTAAATTTGAATATTGGGGAGGAGGCGTCCATATAGGATCGCCATGTGTTCCTTTTTCCTTTCCCCTACATATCCTGCTTTGGGGGAAGTTTTAGCAAATGACTCAGATGGCGTATTTTTCCCCAAAGTCATGCTTAATAGAAGAAGACATTTTAAATTTTTTCCTATTTCGCTTTCCAAAGTTATGGCTAGCACCCAAGGTTATCTTAGCCAGAGTTTGGTTGTCATAAGATGTTCTCCAGTAATTTTTAAATAAAACATTAAGTAATCTCATGGAGGGAGAGCTGATAGCTCTGCCTTCTCCTGCCATCTCTGAATCTCTCCGAACCAGAGAGAGATTCGGCAGCGGGGTTTCATTTCTTAAAAGTAAAGAAGCTTTTTAAATCTTTCTTTTTAACCCTAAATCCTCGGGCCTTGAGGGACTCCCTGAGTCCTGTAAGAAGCCTTTTAAATCTTTCTTTTTAACCCTAAATCTTCGCACCTTGAGGGACTCCCTGAGTCCTTTAAGAAACAGGTCATGAGAACTCAAAGCCTGACCCATGTCTTAGCCTCTTCCACGTAAGCCTCCGGGACATATAAACCCCGTGCCAGGTCAGCCCAGGAGTCGACAAGGAGACGAACCAGCGAGGAAGATGCCAACCGTCACCTCAAAAGAGAGGCCCCTGTCCACATGTCATAGGTCTGGATGTTGAAATTCTCTGCTGAGACTACTTCAGTCCTGTTTATGCCACAGGTGTGTTTTCCTATGTAAGCAACCGGTTGGTATAATCCGCCAACTCGGACCCCTAGATCAGAGCTCCCCAGATCAAAACTTGTTTTCAAGTGCCTTCCTCGGGCAGGGGCATAGGTGCCTTGAGGGGACGTAAACAGCCGGTTGGTATAACCCGCCAACTCGGACCCCTGTGAGGCAGGTAACTT
>NW_005871506.1:77699-111317 GCF_000147115.1 Myotis lucifugus
GCAGTCTAGCTGACAGCCCTATCTGAGCATCCAGCCAACCCAGCTGCTAACAAGGCAAATAGACCATCTAGGACAGTAATGGCGAACTTTTTGAGCTCGGCGTGTCAGCATTTTGAAAAACCTTAACTTAACTCTGGTGCCGTGTCACATACAGAAAATTTTGATCTTTGCAACCATAGTAAAACAAAGACTTATATATATTTTTTAAATATATTTTATTGATTTTTTACAGAGAGGAAGGGAGAGAGATAGAGAGTTAGAAACATCGATGAGAGAGAAACATCGATCAGCTGGCTCCTGCACATCTCCCACGGGGGATGTGCTCGCAACCCAGGTACATGCCCTTGACCAGAATCGAACCTGGGACCTTTCAGTCCGCAGGCCGATGCTCTATCCACTGAGCCAAACCAGTTTCGGCAAGACTTATATTTTTGATATTTATTTTATATATTTAAATGCCATTTAACAAAGAAAAATCAACCAAAAAAAAAATGAGTTCGTGTGTCACCTCTGACACGCGTGTCATAGGTTTGCCATCACTGATCTAGGATGTTCCATCACAGCTGAACCCCCAGACAACTGTATCCCCAGCCAACACCACATGGAGCAGAAGAATCACCCTGCTGAACCCAGTCAACACACAAAGTTAGGAGAGAACACGATGGGTGTTGATTTAAGTTACTATATCTTGGATGGTTTGTTATGCAGCAGCACATACCTGAGAGAGAGGTGGTTACCTAGGGGCACGTGCTGATGTGATATAAACTTACAGCCTGCAGCAACGGCCTTATTATGGCAGGGGCATAGGTGCCTTGAGGGGACTGGTAATGGAGGCTGGAAGGGCTACTGGAGGCAGAAAAAATGCCTGAACAACTAGCAAATGTCCCTGCCGTAACATGGAGACAGAAAAGGTGCTTAATGAACACATCGGTCTGGTTACAGGAATTTCTAGGTAGAATGCTGAATGTGTCAACTGACTTTCATTAACTCAGAGCTAATTATTTTTATTAACTAAAATCCAATAAAATAAAAATCCAGTCTCAGTTGCACTAGCCACATTTCAAGTGCCCACAGCCTGTGGCTACTCCACCAGGGAGTGCCGGCGACTACAGGGCCTTCCGCACGCACGCAGACACTTCTGTGAACTCCCCCAGTGCCAGCAGGGGCCCTTCAGGAATCAGGAACACACCCACAGGGTAACATGAACGGACTGCTACTCAAAGTGTGGTTGGACTGCAACATAGCACCTCCTGAGAGCTGGTTACAAGGGAAACATCCCGGGTCCCACCCAGCCTCCTGAGGCAGAATCTCCCATGGGAGTGGGCGTGGGGGGACCTGTCCCCAGGTGATTCTTGTGATTTCAAACTTTGAGAAGCACTAAGGAGTGGTTACTAAAGGGACTGCTGTCGAGTCGAGGGCAGGGCTAGGAGCAGCAGCAAAGGACAGGGGGACGTCAGGAACTGGTAGAGGGACGCTGGGGTGTTAGTGGGGGGGCCTGCCCCCAGGACCTCAGGCGGCTGAGGGATGGTCCTCCCAGACCAGGGGGAGGGGCGGGGGGGGGAGATCAGGGGGGGGGGAAGGGTGGCGAACACCAGACCCATCTCTCCTCTGCCCTCTCATCTTTTAACTGGATCCCTATTGGCCCCAATCAAGCAAAAGCCAGGCGCCGAAGGAGCCCCCTCTGCAGGGAGCAGGGCAGCAGGGGGTGGAGGCTGGATCTGGAGAGGTGAACGGAGTCGCCCAGCACACGAGTCTAGGTGTGTTAGCTGTATTTTTAAAGAATGCTCATTTCACCTATGAATGCGTAACTATTAACATTAAAAGGATGTTCGCACCCTTGAAAATGATCTTACTTACAGCATCGTGGAGAAATGGGCTGTTAGCAATTGCTACTGAACTGAAGGGCTTCATCGCCTGGGATGCTCTACTCAAGAGCAAGACGTGGTTGTGGAAAGGTAGACAGTGGACTCATACCCAGAGCTCTGTCTCCCGCAGTGCAGGCTGGGCCATCGCTTATGCACACTATTTGGTCAACTACACATTGATTTCTTCTGTGACACTGGCTACATTTATTTGCTTGTGTTCCCGTCAAGCTCATCCTGCTCACAGCTGGTCTGCCAAATAGTGTGCTGCATGTAACCTTCAGCAGAACAGCATTCGGTGAGAAGGGGCCAGGCCTCAAGGCCCTTGTCTGTCTAACATTCCCCCGAGATTGTACAGTCCTCACTCTCGTGACAATGGGACGAGGGTCACACTTCTGTAGCTGCTTCCTCTGAACGTGGCCGGGTATGCCTTTGAGTGAGAGAAGTGAGGCTCTCTGGCTGCCTGACTTCTGGAGTCTTGGGGTCCCCTAGATTCTGGGGCTCCTGAGAAAAGGAGTGCGCAGAGAGAGCACGGCTCTGACAGGAGCCAGGAGCCATAAGAGGGGAGGCAGAAGCAGGGAAGAATCAAGGAGCCCGAGACCCTGCCCTTGTAAACTCTCACTGGTGGGACCTCATGAGCCAGGTGGCCAGAGTAACACCTTTCTGAGGACAGAGAGTTCCAGCCTCTCAGAATGGATGCCAACAAGGGAGAGACGAGGATGGTGCTGTCATAAATGAGCCTCTTCCCATGTGATCCAGGGCCCCAGCCGTGATTTTGTTCAGGACTCACACAGAGAGCTGCCTGGTCTATGGAGTGCAGGCCTTTGGGGGACAGGTGGGATCTGGGCAGGAAGTGGCTCTGCGTGTGTGTGTGTGTGTGTGTGTGTGTGTGTGTGTGTGTGTGTACGAAGCACAACAGTCCCAGACAGCGGGGATGCCAGCTGGGACAGTTCTACACAGTATCCCTCCAGTGTCCCATGGTTTCCCAGTGATGCTTCCATGTGGTGAGTAAAGAGCTGCCCATGCAAAGCACCTTGGCTGGGGGAGAGGAGAGGAGGCCCTGACACGGTGCACCACAGGAAGCCCCAGAGATGGCAAACGCATGCATGTGTGTGTGCATGTGTGTGAGTATGCATGTGCGTGCACATGTGTGCATGTGTGAGTACGTGTGTGCGTGTTCGCATGTGTGTGAGTATGCATGTGTGTGCGTGTGTGTTCGTGGGTGCACATGTGTGTGAGTATGCATGTGTGTGAGTATGTGTGTGTGCATGTGTGTGAGTATGCATGTGCCCGTGCGTGTGTGCATGTGCCCATGTGTATGTGTGTGCCCGTGCGGGTGTGTGAGTATGCATGTGTGTGCATGCGTGTGTGCACACACATACACCCACACACAGGAGGGTGAGGTTAAACACGTGAGGCTGCGCTGTCCAGGCCACACAGCACAAGATCCTCTGTGATCAGATGTCCTGTTGGACTCCACCCCCAGCTAGCCCACTGTGCACCTGCCGTGAGAGGTTAAAGTTCTAAAATTCAGGATATGGGGGAAGCTCCACCCACTCACAACCTCTTTGTCCCCCAAACCCACTGCCCGTAGGCACTGGGACGACCTTGAGGTGAGCAGATCACTTGGGTCTGTATAACCCACAGGCTCCATCTTTCGCCGATGGCTCCTCCACCCCTTGTCCCAGGTTGGAAACATTGGAAGCTCAAGACTGAACGTGAGCCAGGGAACAGCTATGGGCTCAGGTTGAAATGAAAGAGGAGGGGAAGGTGAGGAGAGTCAGTGATGCTGGGTGGGCTGTTCACAGGGGCTCCTCCCGACTCACCTCTTCTCTCAGCAGCAGCAGCAGCAGCAGCAGCAGCAGCAGCAGCGTCCCCGCCTGCACTTTCTGGGTCCAGCTCCTCTCAGCCTCGGCTCTGGCTTCTGGGACTTTGCCTAGAGAAGACGGGCTGGGAAGGCCTCCCGCGAGCGAGTCCCCTGTCCCGGAGGACAGCCCAGTGCCTGGCTTCACAGTGTGGCTCACCAGCCACAATTCAGCCCCCACCTGCCAGCAGGAAGGTTCTGAGGGGGTGGCCTCCCTGGACCCGGCTCCTCCAGCTCCCATCTCAGTGTAGCGTCTGCTCCTGAACCTCCACGGAGGCCTCTGCCCTGATGAAGCCCTGGCTGCTCCACCGGCTGCTTCCACGGGGCACGTGCCCGCAGCCCATTCCTCTGTCAGGGGCAGACTCCCAAAGCCACAGGCCTGTGCCCAGGCCAGGCGAGGGCCAGTCCCCAAGGGGGAGGCAGAGCTTAGAAGCACCTCATTCTGCCCGTGGAAGGCCTACGGGCCTCCCTTCCGAAGCACAGCAAGCTCCCCCCCCCCCCGCTCACCTGCCCTATCCCAGCCACGCCAGCTTTGGAGGAGAGGGGTGCTGCTCGAGAAGGAAGCTGAGGTCTCAGGTGTCTTCAGGGCTGGGCTGGGCTCTGACGCAGGGACCGCGTGGCTGTGCACCTGCCGAGAGCCGCTACCCCCAGCCCACCCCACAGATGATGGCCAGGAACCAGGACATTACTGCGCAGGCCACGCTGAGATCTCACTAAAGCCGCTCACTTCCCCGAGTCACGTCCACTCCCTCCACGCCGCGTGGCCAGGACGCCCCCCTGCTGGCGTCTGGTACTCAGGCACACATGTGTGGGTGACCCCACTGACTCTGGGCAAGTCCTGGGCCACTGGCTCAGACTGCATTTTCAAACCATAGCAGACGCTTCTCTTTCTGATAGCAGGTCCCCTTGGGTAGCTTAGTTGTATTCAGCGTTCACTGCTCCCAGGGCCGGCCTGTGGCCACACCGTTGGTAAACTTCCTGAGCTCCTGCCTGCTAATAGGACCCCTCTTCATGGCGATGGGGGTCTGAGGAGAGGGAGCTGTAATGCCCCTTATCCTGCAGAGGGAGGGAAGCCGTGGAGTCCTAGCAAATGGCTCATAGATGAAAGCGGCCCTTCTTCCCATGAAGCCCAAGCACATAGCTTTACACCATTAGCACAGTGTTCTCCTCAGAGAAGGGGCGGGGCGGGGCCTGGCTGCTGGAACCCCTGGTTGTTCAGGGCACTGTGGGTGCCGTTCCATCGGTTCCCCTGGTGTGGGGGCACCAGAAAGTGCCCTCCTTGGGGGAAGCAGGGCGAGGGTGGGGGAGTGAATGCTGACACCCCAGGAGGCAAAGGGGCTGCACTGAGGACACAGCCCTCCCATCCACAGCTGACGCCCAGCCTGCACACCCCTGTGTTATGTTCCTTAATCTCTATGAGCACCCAAGCCTTCATGTCAACAGAACTCTTCCTACCCAGTTCGGAAGCTGCTCCCGAGGGCTGTGTTCAGGACTGGATGTGAGTTTCCCAATGGGAGGCAGCGCATGTACAGGCAGACAAACAAGGCAAATGCAAATGCCCACACAAAGCACAGAGTCCAACTCCCGCAGGACAGACAGCGCAGGACAGACAGCCAGACAGCCCAGAGCTGGTCCCAGGACATCCTGATGCCCCGGGGCTTCTCCATCCTCTGGTCAGACCAGCCGGCCCTGCGTGGCCTCCCAGACAGGTCCCGACCAATGGGAAGCCGCGCACCCACAGACCTGGGTCCTGGGGCAGCCCTAGGTCCAAATGGGACTAGAAGCACCAATGAGAGTGCCTCAGGCCTGGCGTGGCCTCCCTTCCAAAGCACAAGCAGAACAGGCGCCCGAGGAGACGTGGTTGCTGCCAGGCAGTTTCACCTGCGGCCTCGGTCTTGCGTAGAGCGCCCAGGGGTGTCCCCTGCAGCTCCTAACACAAGATCTCCCTACAGTCTGAAGCAGGGAAATAACCACGATTAATGTTTCCTTCCAGTTTGTTTTTCCATTCACCCCTCTTCTCTGCTCCCTCTCAGTTCCCTGCTCTTCCCCCTCCCTGCCCTCTCCCGCTCTTCCTCCCCCTCCCGCTCTGCCTTATATTGTGTGACAATATTATAGTAAATAGCGCCGTGTCCTGTCTTCTCACTTTATGTTGGAACAGCTCCTGGGCCATTAGGGAGTGGCTTTGCGATGGTGTTAGTGAGAGCCCCTCGGGAGCGTGGGGAGTGGGGTGTGTGGTGCATGAATTATAAATGGCGAGCAAGTTGTTCTTAATTTCACCCTCAGCCTCTAAAGCGCAGTAGTGCTTTGTGGGTCTGTTTCTCCGAAGCCACAGAGACCGAAGGGCTAGTGACAACGGCCCACAGGGAGCTGCGAGGCAGAAGGGTGCTGAGTGGGCTCAGCCGGGACTGTGGAGAGATCACACTGATGGGTGGGGGTCAAGGTCCCCTGGAGTTCCCACTCTGATTTCTGATACAAATCTAATGCCCCTGCTGAAGGGGAAACGCCCGTTTCGGAGACTGCCCACCTGCCCGCTCTGCCCTGGCACAGGCACCGCCCCTCCAGCAACAGGAACCCTCCCCACCCTGCCTCCTCCTCCCTCGCTGCCCTCTGGGCTGTTCTCCAGGAGGATGGGTTAGGGGTCTCCCCATTTGTCAAGTGCCCCCCACCTTTCTGGTCTCTTCTGTTTCTACGTTCCCCTCGTTCACTCCACTCCAGCCAAACCTGTCAGCCACACGCCCACTGGGGCCCCTGGCACACAGCTCCTTACCTTCCCCAGGCCCTGCCTTCTCACAGCAGCTTTTCTGCCCCCCTCCAGCCCTCAGCCCTCAGCCCTCGGTCTCGCCATAGAAGGCCCTCAAAATCATTTTCTGGCCCTGCCAAGGCAGGAGGGGTGAGGGAATTAAATGTCTGACCAAATCTAGCAGGTGCTAGATAAGTTGATAACTTTGAATGGCCTTTGGCAGGGTTCCCCAGCCCTGCCCTCCCACAGGGCTGACCCTGCCACGCCCTCTGACCCTGCATTGCAGCTGTCCCTCTGGCCTCACTGGGAGGTGGCCTCTTAGGGCTTACTCACTTGCTATTGTCTGTCTCCAGTAGCAGATGCAGTTCTGAGAGAGAGACTTAGCCTATTGTACTCATTGCCATACTCCCTGCACTTTGAAGTGAACTACTAAGCATGCAATAAAGCAAACTTAGTAAGAAATCGATGAAAATTTATTGAATGAATTAATAGAAGTTCTGGGCCAGTCAGTCGTCAGGAGGAACAAGTGCTGCCCTCAGCCTCACACCAGCAGGGAGGGTGTGACCCTCAGCCTGCACGCTCAGCCTCAAGGCCAGCAGGGAGGGTGTGACCCTCAGCCTGCACCCTCAGCCTCACACCAGCAGGGAGGGTGTGACACAGCCTGAACAGGGCCTGGATATTTTTTTTTGTTTTTGTTTTTTTTTGTTTTTTAATTCTTTATTAGTTAAGGTATTACAAATGTGTTCTTATCCCCCCCATTAACACCCATCCTCTCCCCACCACTCATGCTCTCATCCCCCTGTTGTCCATTTCCATTGGTTTGGCTTATATGCATGCATACAAGTCCTTTAGTTGATCTCTTCCCCTTACCCCCTCCCTCCCCTACTTTCCCTCTGGGGATTGATAGTCTGATAACTGTTTCTCTGTCTTTGGATCTGTCCCTGTTCATCAGTCTATGTTGTTCTCTATATTCCACAAATGAGTGAGATCAAGTGGTATTTATCTTTCTCTGACTGGCTTATTTCACTTAGCATAATGCTCTCCAGTTCCATGCATGCTGTTGCAAAAGGCAAGAGTTCCTTCTTTTTTACCGCAGCATAGTATTCCATTGTGTAGATGTACCACTGTTTTCTAATCCACTCATCTGCTGATGGGCACTTAGGCTGTTTCCCAAATCTTAGCTATGGTGAATTGTGCTGCTATGAACATAGGGATGGATATATCCTTTCTGACTGGTGTTTCTGGTTTCTTGGGATATATTCCTAGTAGTGGGATCACTGGGTCAAATGGGAGTTCCATTTTTAGTTTTTTGAGGAAGTTCCATACTCTTCTCCACAGTGCCTGCACCAGTCTGCATTCCCACCAGCAGTGCAGAAGGGTTCCTTTTTCTCCACATCCTCTCCAACACTTGTTGTTTGTTGATTTGTTGATGATAGCCATTCTGACAGGTGTGAGATGATACCACATTGTCGTTTTGATTTGTATCTCTCGTATAATTAGTGGCTTTGAGCATGTTTTCATATGTCTTTCAGCCTTCTGTATGTCCTCTTTCAAAAAGTGTCTATCTAGGTCCGTTGCCCATTTTTTGATTGGGTTGTTTATCTTCCTATTGTTAAGTTTCATGAGTTCCCTGTAAATGTTGGAGATTAAACCCTTATCGGTGATATCATTGGCAAATATGTTCTCCCATGTAGTGGGTCTTCTTGTTTTGTCGATGGTTTTCTTTGCTGTGCAAAGCTTTTTATTTTGATGTAGTCCCATTTGTTTATTTTCTCTTTAGTTTCCATTGCCCTAGGAGCAGTATCAGAGAAGAAATTCCTTCGGCATATGTTTGCGATTTCGCTGCCTGTGGATTCCTCTAGTATTTTTATGGTTTCCTGTCTTACGTTTAAGTCTTTTATCCATTTTGAGTTTATTTTTGTGTATGGTGTGAGTTAGTGGTCTAGTTTCATCTTTTTGCATGTATCTGTCCAATTTTCCCAACACCATTTATTGAAGAGACTGTCTTGACTCCATTGTATGCTCTTGCCTCCTTTGTCGAATATTAATTGGGCATAGTGGTTTGGGTCGATTTCTGGGTTCTCTATTCTATTCCATTGATCTATATGTCTGTCCTTGTGCCAGTACCAAGCTGTTTTAAGAACAGTGGCTTTGTAATACAGTTTGATATCTGGTATTGAGATCCCACCTACTTTGTTCTTCTTTCTCAGGATTGCTGCAGCTATTCGAGGTCTTTTTTTTATTCCAGATGAATTTTTTAAACGTTTGTTCTAGATCTGTGAAATATGCCGTTGGTAATTCAATGGAGATTGCATTGAATCTATAGATTGCTTTGGGTAATATGGACATTTTGATGATGTTGATTCTACCAATCCATGAACACGGTATGTTCTTCCATCTGTTTATGTCTTCCTCTATCTCTTTTTTCAGTGTCCTGTAGTTTTTCGCAGATAAGTCTTTTGTCTCCTTAGTTAAGTTTATTCCTAGGTATCTTAAGTTTTTTGGTGTGATGGTAAATGGGATTGCTTTTTTAGTCTCACTTTCTGTAAGTTCACTATTGGTGTAAAGAAATGCCATGGATTTCTTGGCATTAATTTTGTATCCTGCTACATTGCCAAATTCACTTATTAAGACTAATGATTTTTTGATGGAGTCTTTAGGGTTCTCTATGTACAGTATCATGTCATCTGCAAATAAGGACAGTTTTACTTCTTCTTTTCCAATTTGGATGCCTTTTATTTCTTCTTCTTGTCTGATCGAAACGGCTAGTACTTCCAGTACTATGTTGAACAGGAGTGGTGAGAAGGGGCATCCCTGTCTTGTTCCTGTTTTGAGGGGGAATGGTCTTAGTTTTTGCCCATTGATTATGTTGTTGGCTACGGGTTTGTCATATATGACTTTTATTATGTTGAGGTATGAGCCTTATATTCCCACCTTGCTGAGAGTTTTTATCAAAAATGGGTGTTGGATTTTGTCAAATGCCTTTTCTGCATCAATTGATATGACTATGTGTTTTTTTCTCTCAATTTGTTTATGTGATGTGTTATGTTTATTGATTTGCGGATATTGTACCATCCTTGCATCCCTGGGATAAATCCTACTTGGTCATGGTGTATGATCTTTCTGATGTACTGCTGGATCCGATTTGCTAGGATTTTGTTGAGGATTTTGGCATCTATGTTCATGAGGGATATTGGCCTGTAATTCTCTTTCATCCTGTTGTCTTTATCTGGTTTTGGTATTAGGATGATGCTGGCTTCATAGAATGAGCTTGGAAGTATTCTTTCCTCTTGAATTTTTTGTAGTAGTCTGAGGAGATAGGTTTTAGTTCTTCCTTGAATGTTTGGTAAAACTCCCCTGTGAAGCCGTCTGGCCCCGGGCTTTTGTTTGCTGGAAGCTTTTTGATTACTGCTTCAATTTCTTCCATAGTTATTGGCCTATTGAGATTTTTAGCTTCTTCCTGATTAAGTTTTGGAAGGTTGTGTTTTTCTAGGAATATGTCCATTTCCTTCTGGTTTTCTAGTTTGTTGGAGTAGAGTTGCTCATAGTATTTTCTAACAATCCTTTGTATTTCTGTGGGGTCCGTTGTTATTTCTCCTCTTTCATTTCTGATTTTGTTTATCTGGGTCCTCTCTCTTTGTTTCTTGGTGAGCCTGGCTAGAGGTTCATCAATCTTGTTTATCCTTTCAAAGAACCAGCTCTTGGTTTTGTTGATCTTTTGTGCTGTTTTTTTGGTCTCTATGTTGTTTATCTCTGCTCTGATCTTTAATATTTCCTTTCTTCTGCTTACACTGGCCTTTTGTTGTTGCTCTCTTTCTAACTCTTTGAGTTGTAGGGTTAGGTAATTTATTCTCATTGTTTCTTGTTATAAAGAAGCCCTGGCTTTCTTCGCTTCCAAATAATGTTTGACTCACAATATGCTGCAATGAAAAAACCTGCAGGGCTCTGGAGTACTCCTGCCTGAGGGAGAGGGTGCAAGGAGCCCCGGAGGAGGAGACCTCTGAAGGTGAGTAGGGACTTACATGTGGCAGCAGGGGGGCAGGGATAGAGCAGGGACCTTGGGTCTCTCAATAGTTGATAGGTTTGGAGGGGGCGGGAATAGAGCAGGGACCTGGGGTCTGTCAATAGTTGATAAGGTTGGAGGCGGGGCTGAATAGAGCAGGGACCAGGGGTACTGTCAATAATTGATAGGATTGGAGGGGGCGGGAATAGAGCAGGGACCTGGGGTATTGTCAATAGTTGATAGGGCTGTGGGGGGCAGGGATAAAGCAGGAACCTGGGGTCTGTCAATAGTTGATAGGGTTGTGGGGGCGGGAATAGAGCAGGGGATCTGGGGTACTGTCAATAGTTGATAGGGCTGTGGGGGGCAGAGATAGAGCAGGAACCTGGGGTCTGTCAATAGTTGATAGGGTTGTGGGGGCGGGAATAGAGCAGGGGATCTGGGGTACTGTCAAGAGTTGATAGGGCTGTGGGGGGCAGAGATAGAGCAGGAACCTGGGGTACTGTCAATAGTCGATAGGGTTGGAGGGGGGTGGGGTCATGGGCCAGAGAGTACAGGGCCTTGCGAGTATGACCCGGAGTTTGAGCTGTGTCTGGTGAGCAACTACAAAGCCCTGGAAAGGCCCTTTATACTAGTCATGACTTAGGTTATCAGCATTTCCTGTGTACAGGGACTGAGCTAGAGACATGCAATCATTTGTTTATTCCCCACAACAGCCAGCTGTAGAGGCTCCATCCTTCACCCCATTTTATAGGCCAGGAGACTGAGGAACAGCGAGGCCAAGAACCCTGCTGGCAGACACTCATCTGGAAAGCAGTGGAGCTGGGCGTGAGCCAAGAGTCTGCCTCCACCTGCGCAAGTGGCCTAGGCGCCAGGCACCTGGGCAATGAGAAGCCCGCCTCCAGGGGGCAGATGTGCTCGTGCCCAGGTCTCTGCCACCTTCTTCTTGAACCAGCTGAGCAGCTGAGAAGTGCATCCCCTGGAGTTTGGTTTCAGGGCATGCCTGACGAGCCGGGATAATCTGAGTTTGATCTTTAGGACTAAGAATCGCAGAGGCACCTGGAAACCCTCTGCTTCCGTTGGTGAGGTCACACGTGAGGCGTGTTTCCACCCACAGGCAGGCTGACGGCTTTTTCAGCAGGAACTTGTCTCCAATGGTTCAGGCGATGTCAAAGGAGAGAAATCAGGTCTCCCAGAATAAAACGCCAGCGCAGAAAGGAGTTAAAGCCCAGCTGATCCACCCCCTCAGCATACAGAAAGGACAGGGGCTCTCCCAGTGCCCACTCCCCGACCCTCAGCCCTGTGCCAGCAGGTTGCCCTCTGGCTGCCTGGGGAGCAGGTGGCATGAGAGATGAGGTCGGGCTTTGGCATCGGGCGCTTGCACTAGAATCCTGGCTCTGCCAGTTTACTCGTCTTGGGGCCTAGGGCAAGTGACTTCATCTTTCTGGGATCAGAATCTCTACTTCAAAATGAGGTCAGAGAAATGCTGGTGTGAAGAGGAAGTGCTTTGGCCATGCCTGGTACACAGGAAGCACTCAGTAGTCAGTTTCCTGGCCTCAATGAGAGTGCAGAACAGGGAGAACAAGGCCTGGCCTTGGGAGCTTCTTGCCTAGCAGGGAACAGACCTGCTCCTTGCTGCAATGAGGAATATGCCAAGTGCTGTGGGGACTGAGAGGGGGGAGGGTCTGTGCTCAGGGAGTGGAAGGCCCTGAGGAGCTGACATTTATGTAGGGCAGTGATGGCGAACCTATGACACGCATGTCAGAGGTGACACGCGAACTCATTTTTTTGGTTGATTTTTCTTTGTTAAATGGCATTTAAATATATAAAATGAATATCAAAAATAAAAGTCTTTGTTTGACTATGGTTGCAAAGATCAAAAAATTTCTATATGTGACACAGCACCAGAGTTAAGTTAGGGTTTTTCAAAATGCTGACACACCAAGATCAAAAGGTTCACCATCACTGATGTAGGGCCTCGAGGTGTGGGGCGGAGTTCACCAGATTGGGACAGAGGAAAGGATTTCCAAATGGAGGAGGCAGGAGGATGTGGATGAGGATGAGGCTGAGGCTGAGGCTGAGGATGAGGATGAGGATGAGGATGAGGATGATGACAATAATGTAGAAGCAAAGCAAGAGTTGCAAACTCCTCAGCAGGGGAATTCTGTCCCCAGTGCGCTTCTCTGGCTGGTTTAACAGCTTGCATTTGAATGCGTATTCTCTCCACCAGCCCCGCCACCCCTCGGGCCTTACACCTGGCCGGTTCCTACTGTTATGTTGCCTGTCTGTGTCTGAGGCATTTGAGTTTGGAACACTGACCAGCATAGAGGTGACGAGCATGGATCTGGGTACGAAGGTGCTATGTCTGGAGGCTGTCACACAGCCCCGCTCGCTAGCAGGTTCTCTCTCGGGAAGATGTGACAGGGTGCCTCCATGGCTGCTGCAGGGACCCTCAGTGACCCTCGGTCAGTGTCAGTGAATCACCTTTGCAAGCTGCTGCTTCAGGACAGTAAGCATTTGTCAATGTTGTTACAGCGCACTGTGAACCCTCAAAATGCATATGTTGAAGCCCCAACCCCTGGCACTTCAGAGTGGGACTGTATTTGGAGGTGAGATCTTAAAAGGGGTAAGTTACAATGTGGCCACGAGGGCAGGCCTATTAGATTAAGCCCTGACTCCCAGACTGCAGCGCTGCCAGCCATCCTGGTGTTCTTTGGCACACACCTCGCTCCAATGTCTGCCTTCATCAGCCACCGCTTCTCTCTGTCTGTCTCTTGAGGGCATTGTCACTGGACTTAGACCCAATATGTTCTCATCTTGATCCTTGTCTTCCTTCTATCTATAAAGACCCTATTTCCAAATAAGGTCACACTCCAAGGTTCTGGGCGGACATGAACTTTTGGGGGGACACTATTCAACTTACTACACTATCTTAACTCTTCAACAACTCCACTCAGGTGGAGAAACGGGCGGTCAGAGAGGTCAAGCACCATGCCCAAAGTCACACATCTGGGGTCATGAGGCCAGGACATGTGTTGGACATCCTAGTTCCAGAGTCCTCATGCTTCCTCTGTTACCTGCTCCCTGAAAGCAGGAACCTAACAGCTCATCCTCCTCTCCCACCCAAGCAACAGCGACCTGATTCCTATCGCCAGAGCTTAGTTTTGCCTGTACTACAACTTCATGTACATGGAATCAGAAAATATTTAGTTCCTTGTGTCTGGCTCCTTACACTTAACATAATGCTTTTGAGATTCATCTATGTTACGACATGTATTCATTGTTTGTCAATTTCTATTGGTGAATATAACTTCATTATGGACATTTGGATCATTTCCAGGTTTTGGTTGTTATTAATAGAGCAATATGAACACTCTTAGAAAAGTAATTGTTGTGGGCACAGGTTTTCATTTCTCTTGGATCCTAGAAGTGAAATCATTGGGTCATTCGAGGTGTATGTCTAACTAAGATCAAAGGGCTTCCCAGAGTATTGACAACCAATCAAATTCTGCCAACAATGTCTGAAAGTTCCAGCTGCTCCATGTTCTCACCAATATGTGGGCTTCTCTGTCTTCAGTTCTAGTCTTTCTGGGGGTATAAAGTGGTATCTCACTGTGGGTTTAACTTGCATTTCTGAGAAGGTTGATGATATAGATCAGTGGTAGCCAACCTTTTGGACCTCACGGACCACGCTTGGCAACCGCTGATATAGAACATCTCATATGGCTTGCTGGCCATCTGAGTATCTTCTTTGTGAAATATCTGTTCAGGCCTTTTCTCCATTAAACTTTCTTTTTTCTGGGTTGTATGACTTGTTTATATATTCTGGATACAAATTCTTTGTCAGATATATGGATTGTGAATATTATCTCCTAGTCTGTTTCTTGCCTTTTCATTTTATTAATCAATGTCTTTAGAACAGAAGTTTTCAATTTTGATAAAGTTTAATCTATAATTTCAAAATTTTTATGGTTAATGCTTTTTTTGTCCTGAGAAGTCTTTGGGCCAAGTGTTCAAATACATTGTCATACATTTCATTTTGGAAGTTGTTATATTTTTAGCTTTTAGATTTAGGTCTGTGATTCAGCTGGCAGTAATTTTTGTGTTTGTGAGGTAAAGTTTGAGGAACCTCTTAATCCACAGTTAAATCATGTATCCATGTGTTATGTACTAATAATACTAATATCAATAATAAAGAGAAAAACAATAATAATATAAAACCAATACATACTCAAGATTCTTGCAGGCATGAATGACAGAAAATCCATCTCATGAGTTAATCAGGAAAGGAATATGTGTTGACTCATGTAATTGAAAAGGTTCAGGAGAAGAGTTAACAGTTTATAATTTATTTTTAATTGTAAGTACCAGGACATGGAAGAATTGGATAGCAATTTCGAGTAATTTTAGAAAAGTGGTACACATGCAGGCATGGCTGGATCCAGGGGCTCGCATGAGATCAGCATTGGGTTTCTCCCTCTCTCCTCCTCTCAGACCTTCTCTCCCCATGTGGTGTCCATTTTCAGACAAGCTCTCCCATCATGGTGGTAAGATGGTCACAAGCAATGCTAGGCTTACATCTCATCTTACTAGCACCCCCAGCCCTTCAATAGTTGATGGATTACATTTTATTGATTTGTAAACCTGAGCTTTTAAAATGACTTGGCAGGGGTGGTGCCATCTGTCAGCTGAAGACAGTGCCCCAAAGCTGTGGATGGCCTTTGCTGCCAGGTGTCCAGGGGCAGCTGGGCTTTCTCCACTTCCCAGCGCAGCATCTGTACCTACATCTGTACCGAGTTGCCAGGGGCAGGTCCCTGTAAAGCGTGGCTCAGAGCTCTGGAGCCGGGCACACTCAGCTCCCATTCAGGTTGTAAAGCTGTGTGACTTGGGCAAGCTGTTTGGCCTCTCGGAGACTCACCCAAAAAAGAGGCGTAGCAGTAGCACTGTCTCTTAGGGTTGTTGTATGAGAAAAAGGAAATGATGCACGTAAAATGTAGACCACTGTTATTGTCGAATTGGACAACAATGAATTCAGGCTGTTCCACAGGGGAGATAAACACACAGGCTCAATCTTTTTTTTTTAAATATATTTTATTGATTTTTTACAGAGAGGAAGGGAGAGAGATAGAGAGTTAGAAACATCGATGAGAGAGAAACATCGATCAGCCGCCTCCTGCACATCTCCCACTGGGGATGTGCCCGCAACCCAGGTACATGCCCTTGACCGGAATCGAACCTGGGACCCTTCAGTCCGCAGGCCGAAGCTGTAGCCACTGAGCCAAACCGGTTTCGGCCAGGCTCAATCTTTAATACTTCAGAGTAATCATGATAAAGAGAGTTTTGAAAAATCTAAGTGATAGACTGCAAGTAATAGACTCTATCTGGCAGGCCTGGGCCAGCAGACATGTGTGCAACCATCACTGGCCAGGGAGGCAGGATGCTTCAATCACATAGCAAAGCACCCCTCGTTTCAGGGTCTCAGGTTAAAACTGGAAGAACACAGTTTAGAGCCAAACCCAAACTGGGGTCTCTTACTTCATTAATCCCTGGCTGGTCAGTAAGAGGCTGGCCGGACTCCACCCGGCGCGCGTGAGGACGCCCACAGACATCCTGGCCGAGGGAGGGGCTTCTGCACGTGGATGGAAGAGGAGAACTGAGTCTGCAGAGCAGAGCTGCAGACATGGAAAAGGCCGAGGAATGGCCGAGGCAGAGGTGTGCACGCACTGCAGGTGCTGTCCACACAATCACTGCCCACGTGGAACTGGCCTCCCCGGCCAGAGGAGCCAGGCAGGAAACTGAGGAAGGGCCGGAAGCTCGCTACCCGGAATTTCCTTGCAAAGAGTGAAGGAACAAAGGGGAGACCATTCTCTTTAAAAGAAAACCCACAAACTTTTCATTCAAAGCAGTTGTATGACCTTTGAAAGCCAGACGCGAATGAACATAGTGTTACTAAGCAGAGACTTTCCTGCGGAGCTTCCTACAATGAATAGAGTCATTTCCAACCAGCAACACAGGGCGGTTAGTGTGCGAGCGCAAATCAACACAGAGCCCTTGAAGGCAGGCACAGCGCCCAGGCTGCCGTGGTTTCCTCACATTTGCCATCTAGAGTCGAAATAGCCGCGCCTTTTCTTCGTCCCTTTTGTGAGCTTTTGCACACACGGTGTGGGCAGCAAGGTTCCATGGCACAGGGACGCAGGGACACGGCCAGGCGGGCGGGAAGCAGCCACAGTTCCTCTGCGCTGGGCTCCAACCTCCAGCCAGAGGCGCTAGCTCATGCAACTGGAACTCCCAGGAAAAATGTTGCTTTTGTTCCATTAGCCATTCGTGATGCGCCTTCTCTCTGGGGAAGGGTCCTAGGTGACCTGTGCTCTGACCCCTCGGAGCTCTGTAAGCCCTCACTGGGACCGCTTGGAGGACCTGGCCTCCTGCTGCAGGAAGGAGGCATGCTGGGAGTGAGCTTGCCACCCTTCCAAGGGCCACCGGGGGCTTGGGGTTGGCAGCGTCTCTCACCTGTGGGGAGAGCTGGACCAGCCCCACCAGCCCCTGAGGACAGCAGCTCGCAGGCCCTTAGTCAACCCTCCAAGCTGGCAGCCTGAAGTCCTTCCCCAATAGTTCTGGGGACCATTTCTCTAAAAGGATGCAATTTCAGGTGCATGAGCCTTGCCCTTGGATAAGAACGGGCCTTGCATGTGTCCAAAAAAGCCTATCATCTTTTCCCACTCCTCATTTGCTAGGCCAATCCTTTTATAAAATTGTTTTTAATCCTCAGCCAAGAATATGTTTACTGATTTTAGAGAGAAGAAGGGAGAGGAAAGAGAGGGGGAGAGAGAGAAACATCAATGTGAGAGAGAACATTGATTGTTTGCCTCCTGTACTCGCCCTGAGCAGGGATAGAGCCCGAAACCTTTTGGTGTATGGGATGACCCTCCAACCAACTGAGCCACCGGCTGGGCAAGGCAACCGTTTTTTACATGCATAGAAACTCCAATTTGGGCCAAAATATGTTGAATTCTGAGTTACGGTAACAGCACCCAAGACAATGAGCCGCTCTGACACAGCTGCGATGTGGCCCATGAGGAGGTGGGAGGGGTGTCACCATGGCAGGAGGCCCTTGGTCCCTGCAGGCTGACGCTGCGGCTGCGGTAGAACAAGTATCGCAAAGGGGAGGGTGCAGTGTGAGTTCCCGCCCTGCCTCTGCCACGCAGGAGCTGTGGGCACCTGGGCAGCACATTCCGCTTCTAGCACCAGGGCTTCCTGAGGGGGATGCTGCCTGAGAGAGCGGTGGCAGCTGTGCTTGCCTGGGCTGTAGAGACAAGCTCAACGGACAGCTCTAATCACTGCGAGAGAGAGCCTGGCAGTGGAGTGAGCTTTTGGAGTCTAACTGACCTGGATTCAAAGCCCAGTGCTCTTAGCAGCAGAGCTTCGGCCACTCGTTTCACCTCCCCGAGAGGCAGCTCCTCCGTGAGCTGCCTGGGTAATGTGACCCCTGCACAGGGCTGTCGGGGGACGCTTGACACTGTATTCACAAGCATCAAGTGTGGCTCCTGAAACATGTAGAGGTGCTGACAGCCTCGCTCCCCTTGCTTCCTGGCTTTGGAGAAGCAGACTGTAGATGGGACAGAAATACACGCCTCAGAACCCTGGCTGCACCTCTGATGAGCTTTTAGTCCAGGCCAGTTTCTAACCTCTGAGCCGCACCCTCCTTCTCTGTAAGCAGGAGCGCATGCTACTGTTCATGAGAGGGTTAAAGAGAACAGGCTCAGTAAGTGGCACACAGCCCAGCAGCTCACATTCAGTGAGCACTACTTTGTACCAGACCCTGGTCTACATACTTTACATCTATTAATTATTAAATCTGCATAAAAGTCTTGAGACTAAGGACTGTTATTAGGCCCATTTTGCCAATAAGAAAATTGGGGTGTGAGAGTTATGACCAAGGTCATTGGCTAGTGAGTAATAAATAAAGATTTAAACAAAAGCAATCTGATTACATGAGTTTATTGCCACTCTGCAACCTTTAAGACTCATGAGCAGATTGGGAAAGAAAATGACACGAAGGAGCCTCAGGCCATGTTGAACTGCCGCGCGTTGGACTGGACGCAGTCGTGGCCATCCTGGCGTGGCCGGGACACCTGCCAAGGGCCAGTGAGGGGGCTGGGCTCTATGTGCTCCGGGCCGGGAGGGAGGCCTTCAGGGTGTAGAATTTCTAGGTTCCTCAGACAGGTAAATGGCAGGGGACCAGGATTAGGAAGTAAATCCCAGGGGTCAGAGTAGGACCAAAGCTGGGACAATGAGGCAGGAATTCAGACTCACGTTGACCGAGCTTTCAGAGGGCAGGATCCAGCCCTGGCCAGTTTGGTCAGTGTACAGAGCATTGGAATGAGGACCAAAGGGTCCAGGGTTCAATTCCGGTCAAGAGCACGTACCTTGGTTGCAGGCTCCTCCCCGACCAGGCCCTGGTTGAGGCTCGTGCAGGAGGCAACCAATCGATGTTTCTCTCCGTCTTTCCCTCTCTCTCCCACTCTCCCTAAAAATCAATGGAAAAATACCTTTGGGTGAGGATTAACAACAACAACAAAAGGGCAAGATACTGCATCCAAGAAGCAGGATGATGGGCTGCCTCTCAAGGGAACCTCTGCTGAACAGTCAGAGCCAGTGGCTTACTTTCTCTCCACCTCGAGAGGCCAGTTGGCTTGGACCAAAGGGGAGGAGCAGGCTGCTCTGATACTCACAGCGGACCAAAAGCTCATCAGAGGTGGCTAGACCACAATAGCGAACCCCAACATCATCCCCACCCCCAAATCCATTCCTCCAACAGTAAAGGTTATTTCTTACTCACATCACAGTCTGAGTGAAAATGGCAGCCATCCCGGTGGTTCTCTTCCACGCAGTGATCCCAGGATCCTGGCCCCATCCATCATGTGATTCCGCTGTCTTCAACATGGAGCCTTTGTGGCTGCCACAGACGGGGAGAGAATGTGGGCCATCATTTGGGACTATACCTCGAGGTGGCATTTATCCTCTCTCTATCCCTGCCTGGCCAATTGATGGAACATAGTCATTTTGTTTCAATCTCACAGCAAAGGAGGCTGGGAAATGTAGTCTCCCTTTGTGTCAAGGAAGAAGAAATGAATGAGGGAAATACTCAGTCATTTTCTGCGATACCCATCAATGGTGTGTGCAATGGAGGAGGGGTAGTTCTCAAAGAGAAATCATGGCTATGCTACCCAAAGCATGGGAGTGCTGAGGCAGAGACAAGATAAGGGGATCCAGGTGGTCTTTCTGGTGGAGGTGGTGCTTAAGCTTCAAAAATAGGTAGGAAATTGCTAACTGTAGAGGGATGGGTAGACCTGTTTGGTCTACTCTACAGGACGACCTTTAAAGTTTATTTTTAAATTTTGAAACAGTGGACAGTATTTATGACAGGAGATTTCACATAAAAATCCAGATGCTCAGATACATTAGTTGGATTGGGCTGCCATAACAAGTAACTACAGACTGGTGGCTTAAGCAACAGAAATTTAAACCTCAGTTTTAGAGGCTGGAAGTCTGTGATCAAGGTGCTGGTAGGGTTGGTTTCCAGTAGGGCCTCTCTCCTTTGCTTGCAGAGGGGCCCTTCCCGCTGTATCCTCACATGGCCTTTTCTCTGTGGGGTGTGTAGGAGTGGTAGGAAATGAGGCCGTAGAGATGATGGGAGTGGGGGATGGGAGCAAATCCTCAGGGCCTTATAAGCAATTGTCAGGACTTTGGCTTTGACTCTAAGTACAATGAGAAGCCTTCTTTCCTTAAAAAAATCAGAAGACTGGGCTACACTGCACCCCAATTCTTTCAGGGCAACAGGTGGCTGGAGTTCCATATCGGCTTTCTCCTTAGTATTTGTTCTCAGTTTGCCACAGTCTCTGCTACTGAACCTCTCCTGATGATACCAATTTTCTGTTTGGTCTGAGTCTGTTGTCTCACAAAATCGAAGAATGAATTCACGGACAAAAAAAGTAAGTGAAGGTGAAATCAAAGTTTATTGAGAGGTGCACAGACTCCCTCTAGCAGGGAGGGGACCCAAGTGGGTTGCCACAGAAGCTCTTTGTCTAGGGGTAGATATATACCCTACTGGCTTCTGATTGGTTCTTTCAAAGAATTCTGCCTTAGCAACATCCTTGGGATTGGTTATTTAATATGTATCATTGCTTTGTGATTGGTTATATGCAAGCTGCCTGCCCTAGCAACATCCATACTTTTTAAAACTCAAATTCTCACCAGTGGGATGGGCCTGATTAAGGACTGCCATGTCAGGTCCAAGGTGATGTCACTGTCTTTTCCTGCTCAACTGGGTTCAGCTCTAGGTCACTTTGTTTGTTTCTGCAGCTAGTTTCAGCTCTCTATTCTATTTCCCCTTCCATGGTCCCATCCCTAACTACCTAGCCCTCTTCTATTTCCTAATTCCCCCCTCCAATTTGGAGCCCCCAGCTGCTGTTGGGAATAGGGATGATGAGTGACCTGGCTACTGCCAGCTGAAGAGGGATATAGTAGGGAGTGTTAGTGCTGCATCAGAGGTGGGAGATCTAAGAGACCACAGAAGATGGGAGCTGACATTCGGGGTTCCATTTCCATGACCATTTGGAATTTGATTGCTTCTATCCTGGAGGAAACAAAGCATGCAAGTTTAAAAGGCAGTGTCCAAACAACAACTTATTATAGTCTGATTATAATAAGAAGCAATAGCAAGGTAGAAGCTGGGACCATAAGGAATTCTTAAATTGGAATAAGAGTGTTTGCAGCCAACTAGGACCTGATCCTGCTTGTACCTTTAGGTCGTCAATGAGTTTAATATTCTTTTTTATAATATGAATATTTTCCTCTATCTGTGACCATGTGTTAATCCACATGCAGCAAGTTTCATTTACCAGAGCTCATGTCCGTCCTACTTCTGCTGTTAGTATGTGTAGGGCCTGTTGGTTCTGAAGGACCATGGATGCCAGAGAGTTAGTGATTCCTGCTGAGCTTCAGTTGCCCCCACCGTGGCCTTGCATGACTGGTGGACTGGATGGAAAGGTTAAGGACAGACCTTTCGAGCAGGGGATCCCAGCAAAACAAAAGAACTTCATGCAATGAAATGACCAATGCCTAGTCTCTCGAGAAGGGGTTGTAATGGGTGTGTCCACCCTAATCCCAATATCACAATCCCTAGTTCTATCAAATTGGGTAGTCTCCCAGGCTGCATGTTTGGGAGAGACACTACATATGGCACTTCTAAATATTTTTGAAAAAAAAATAGGGGGAACCAAGATGGCGGCGTAGGGAGTGGACCTGTGCGTGCTGCTCTCTCACAGCATCATTGAAACTACCAACTATGAGGCAAACAACCACCACTCAGAACCATGGGGAAGTTGGCCCAGTGGGAGATCTACAACTGGAAGAAAAGAAAGAAGCGCAGTGAGACTGAGTGGGAGCTACGGAGGCACCAAAATCAGAGGTACGCAATCACACGCCAGGCGGGCTGCAACTGGATTCGTGGTTTTTTTCAATCGGAAGCGGTTTACGAACCCTCGAATCCTCTGGGCTTGCTCGGGGCGGGTCTCTGAGGCCCCAGATCCCATGGGGAGAGGCGGCCACGGCCTTGCAGCGGTGGGAAAGTGAGGGAAGCTCTGACGCGCGGCTGCTCGCCGGCACTGAGGGACTCAAAGTCCTGGTGTCCTAGGGAGGCGAGGGGCCACTGAGACTCCGCCCCGGCCACTCCCTGTGACCCCGCCCTACACAATTTACATTCCCATCTGGGCTGTGCCGGAGACACAAGAGGAAACCCCTGTGCTTTTGCAAACTCTCAAATCCACTGAGCTGGTTCGGGCGGGATCATGTGGCACCAGACTCTACGGGGAGAGGCCACCAGACCCTACGGGGAGAGGCGGCAGGGCCTTGCAGCCGTCAGAAAGCGAGGGAGGCTCTGTCGCACAGCTGCTCGCCGGCACTGGGGGACGCGAAGCCCCGGTGTCCCGGAGAGGCGAGGGGCAGCGGAGATGCAGCCAGTGCTATTTGCTCCACCATGGCGACTCCCTGAGACCCAACCCTAATCAATTTACATCCCCATCCAAGCTGTGCCAGGTGCACAAAAAGACCCACCTGCACTTTTGCAGCCTAACCCAACAAATTGCAGACTTTAACTGCTCGCAGCCATGGGAGACACACTCAAGAAGCAGACCCAGGAGAACCAAGATGGAGGCGTAAGGAAGAGACCTGTGCATGCTGCCTCCCACAACAACATCGAAACTACCAACTATAGGACAAACAGCTATCATACGGAACCATGGGAAAGTTGGCTCAGTGGAAGCTCTACAACTGGAAGGAAAGAAAGAACATTGAGACTGAGTAGGATGTGCAGAGACACCAAGTACAGAGCCCAACCCAACAAACTGCAGATTTCAACTCCTCTCATAGAAAGAAGAGCATTGAGACTGAGTAGGATGTGCAGAGGCACCAAGTACAGAGCCCAACCCAGCAGGCTGCAGATTTCAGCTCCTCGAATCCAGGAGGGACGCAATCGGGGGGTGGAGTCGGATTCGGGGCAGGCCGGGCTGGGCACAGCTGGGCCCAGCTGGGCCGGCGTTGTGGAACCGCTGTACCAGCAGGCACACAAACATGCCCACCAGTTCCAGTCTCGCGTGGGGCGCTGGGGGACGGCAGACGGGCAGTCTGTGCACTTGGTGGAGGGCGTGGTCCGAGCAGGAGTGCTGGATGTTCAGCCACCAGGAACGCCTGGAGATTTTGTCTGGCGGGGAGCTGCCCAGCAGGGGTCAGAGGGCCAAACTTCGTGTTTCCCCGGTGAGGCTGGGACGGCCCCGGTGAGGTCGGGACAGCCCCAGTGAGGACGATACGGCCCTGGTGAGATCGGGACAGCCCTAGTGAGGTCGGGACGGCCCCAGTGAGGTGGAAACGGCCCCAGTGAGGCCGGGACGGCCCCGGTGAGGTCGGGATGCCCTCGGAAAGATTGAGATGGCCCTGGTGAGGTCGAGACTGCCCCGGTGAGGTCGGGATGGCCCCGGTGAGGTCGGGACGGCCCTGGTGAGGTTGAAACGGCCCTGGTGAGGTCGGGACAGCCCTGGTGAGGTTGAAACTACCCCGGTGAGGTCGGGATGGCCCTGGTGAGGTTGAAACGGCCCCGGTGAGGCTGAGACGGCCCCGGTGAGGTTGGGACTGCTCCAGTGAGGTTGGGACAGATAATGGGGACCAGTATAGACTGATGAACAGGGGTAGATGCAGAGGCAGAGCAACATTGAACAGACTGTCAAACTACAGTGGGAAGCCTGGGGAGGGTTTGGGGGGGGGGATTAAGAGATCAACCGAAGGATTTATATGCATGCATATAAGATTAACTAATGGACACAAGACACTGGGGGGGCAGATAGGGGCTGGGGGAATGTCAAGGGGGGGGGAAAGGAGACATATGTAATACACTTTGTAATACATTAAGAAATAAAAATTATAAAAATAAATAAAAATAAATAATTAAAAAAAAAACAAATAAATATTTTTGAAAAAAATTGCCAGGAGTGTTAACAATTGGGATTGACTGCAACAATCAATCCTGAAATCTCACAAAGTAGTAACGAATCGCCTGATTGTTGCAGAAAGCTTTGACTCACTTATTCGGATATTCCCAGGAGACATTTTGTCTCATAAAACCGCCTTCTTCCCCTAAGTCCCCAGTAAAAATAGTGGCATTTGGCATATCAGATATGAAAGAGATGTTTCAATTTTGTTGGTATAAAAGGGAAGAATTTTGAAAGACTAGGGTGTAATTGCAATACTTCCAGGGAATCCATCCCAATAAGGGTCCTGCTGAATCATATGACTTAAAGCAAATAGAGGCATTTCCTATTATTACAGATACTATCCCTACCCCATGCATGTGTGAGTGTGTCTCCATGCTCACTGGTGGAGAGATGGTTGGCTCCCATATCCCGGAGTGTGGGAGGTATTGCTCCACTTCAGGCCCAGCCAGGATCTATTTGTCTGCTCCAGGGACAAGGGGAGAGCCACCATTGGGAACTGGTCAGGGTGCGTTTGATTGCGCACTTTGGGACAATTACAGCAATTAGAATAATTCCCCACCTCGGCCATAAATGACAGAGCCGGGGTCATGGGTGGCGATATCCATAGCCACCATAGATTGTGAGGGAAGAAAGGAGTATAACACTCACAATTAATAAGGGGGTTCTAGTTAGGGGAGATTTAAAGTAGGGTCAAGGAGCAGTGTGATTCCCCTGTTTCAGATGTACAAAGTTCCAAAGAAGAAATGCTACCATTGAACAGAAAATCGTGAAAGTACACAATACCCCAAATTCCCTCAGTGTGTAAGGCAGACTGAACCCTGCATGGAGTGTCAGGGACGTTAATTACCCAGAACTGGGGTTCCTTCTGAAACCCTGCCCATGCCCTTCTGAAGTCCTCAGCAGTGTGTAACTACCACTTCTAGGGGAAGGGAGACTGCTGATAGGGGCCTATTGATCTCCTTATGGCATTTAATGGGAGATCTTTAGCCGTCAGGAAGTGTCTTTCCTCCCAAATAGCCGAGTGGGCATGGAGACCAAATCTGCATACTTAGCGTATGCGTCAATGTTTGCTCTCTGACCTTGGCTTACCTCAGGCTCTTGTGAGGGCAGTCAGCTCTGCAGCGGGGCACCAGTCCCAGGAGAGATGGATGCACTTTCAATAGTGATGTCAAAGGTTACAACTGCATAGCCTGCTTTTCCAACCCCTTGCTCCACAAAGGAGCTTCCATCTGTAAAGACTATTAATTCTGGGTTCTCTAAGGGGTTCCTCTCAGGTCCTCCCTTGCTGCATGAGTCTGAAGTAGACTCACAGTCATGCCTATGTCCTCACCCTCCCTGGGGAGGAAGGTGGCTGGATGCAGAGTGGGGCATTTTTAACTGGACAGCCGGCCCCTCTAATAAAAGTGCCTGGTACCTGAGGAGATGGCTGACCAAGGACCAAAGTTCCCCTTCGAGGTTAAGAGGTTAGACACATTATGGGTGTGCAGACAGTTAAGTCTCTTCCCCGTGCCAGTTTGGTAGCTTTTGGGATCAGCAAGGCTACCGCTGCCACAGCCCGGAGGCAGACTGGCCAGCCCTTGCTATGATGTCCAGTCCCTTCCTCAGGTACCCCACTGGTTGCTCTATGGGACCACAGCTCTGGGTCAGAGCCCCTGAAGCCATGCCTCCCCTTTCAGTCACATATAGATTAAAGTCCTGGCCAGTGGGAAGGCTCAGAACTGGAGCTTGAAGGAGGTCTGTTTGAGTTGTTTAAAAGCCAATTCAGCTGCTGGCTCCCATTCCAGCAAAGTTGACTTCTCTTTCTGAGCTTTTTAAATCACCTGGAAGAGGAGACATGCAATCTCCCCATGCCCTGGAATTCATAAACGACAAAATCCTGCCATGCCCAGGAAACCTATCAGTTGTCTTAAGGTACGGGGCAAAGGAAAGGAAGAAATAGGCTTGACTCTAACCTCTCCTAGGGACCCTGCTCCCTTTGTCAAGACTAAGCCCAGATGTGTTACAGATGTCTGGCAAAGTTGTGCCTTAGACCTCGAGACCTTATATCCTCTTTCCACCAGGAAGTTGAGCAAGGCCTTGGTAAATGTCATCAACATGCTGTCTGACCTTAGTCTGTGGATGTTCAAATTGGCACAAATCCTGATCGAGGCCCTGACCAAACAAGTGGGGACGATCTCTAAACCCCTGGGCAAAAAAAGCCCCTGGTTGGAGGGATCTTCAAAGGCAAAGAGAAACTGTGAGTCAGGATGTAAAGCATCCTTGAGACCTAGTGCCGTAAACCACTCAGTATCTTCTGGACTCTGGGCCAGTAAGGTATAAGGATTAGGAACCACAGGATGAATGGGGTTAACTGTCGGAGGTCTTGGACAAGCCTCCATTCTCCATTGGGCTTCTGGACACCCAGAATGGGAGTGTTGCATGGGCTGGTACAAGGTTTACCCAGGCCTTGGGCCTTCAGGTTGTCTATGAGGACCTGTAATCCCTTCCTTGCCTCTGGCTTGAGGGTGTACTATTTCTGATGGGGAAAGGAAGTTGGATCCTTAAGGTATATCCAAGTGGGGTTTTTCCTGATCCCTCTGCCAACTTTCCCTTGTGTTGCCCACACTAACTCATCACCTAACCCAGTGATGGCAAACCTTATGAGCTTGGCGTGTCAGCATTTTGAAAAACCCTAACTTAACTCTGGTGCCGTGTCACATATAGAAATTTTTTGATATTTGCAACCATAGTAAAACAAAGACTTATATTTTTGATATTTATTTTATGTATTTAAATGCCATTTAACAAAGAAAAATCAACCAAAAAAAATGAGTTCGCGTGTCAGAGGTGTCATAGGTTCGCCATCACTGACCTAACCATTTAGGATCTTCCAGGGTAGGGTCTGTTGGCCAGTGGGGTAATGCTCAATCTGATTAGTGGGGGACCCACTGGCATTTGCTAGAAAGTATTCATCCCCAAACTGTTGGGCTGCCTCTATGACCAATCGCTTCTCTGACCTGAGAGGGTCTGGCTTAGGAGAAGCATAATGTCCCTCCATGACAAATCAAAGGTTGGTCAGTCAACCCTTGAAAAACTTCTATGTACTTGTCAAAGTCATCTGAAAGTTTCCCCAAGTCCATCTTAATTTGTTTTAAGTCTTGTAGGGAAAATGGTACCTGGACCTGAGTGGGTCTGAATTCCCAGATATGGGACCTCAGACCACCTCCCTTTTCTCCTACAGGAAAGATCTAATGGAAAGATGGTGTTGTAGTTAATCCTTCCCTCTGGGGGCCATGTCTCTCCATCTGCAAACTTATTTTGAGGCCAAGCCTGAGCACAAAAGGTCAGGCACTTTTTCTTCAAGGTTTGTGGGTCAAATGAATCCCAGTTCCTCAGTGTACAACCTAGTGGGGTGCTGACCTCGGTGGTAGATGAGGAGTTCCCCATCTGAAAAAGACAAAAAGAACAGAGAGGCATCTAGCGCCTTCTAGCTGGGGCCCTCACAAGGTGTTCCCTGTGTAGGACAAGAAAAAGACTGTCTGCTAGTGCACATCCACTAACAGAGCTGACCGGCTGGACTACACATGCTTACCAGTGAGGTCCTATCTGACCTAACCCCCTATTGCTTGTACTCACATATGTGTGACCATAAGCAAGTGTCTGTTGGACTAGTCACGCTTACCAATGAGACCTTCCATGTGCCTGTGTGAATTTCCCTTAATGGGAGAGGAAAAACTTGCTCTGATTTCTAGAGTGGCCTAGATGAATAAAACATTTTTGGAGAGCCCACTCCATTGTTGGCCTCTCTCAGGACAACAATGAGGAGAGCCTGAACACAGAGGGTGTGGAGGAAAGGACAATTAATTCCCTGGACTCCAAGAGAGTCTAGTGACTTGTCTTAAGAGTTGTCTATGTCTGTACTGTCCACCAAAAGAATATGCCTGTCCTCAGGCCTCATGGGGAAAGTGGAAGTCTATGATGATGACGAACCAAGGTGCCACAGACAATAGCCCACCCATAGGAGGGCCAAAATTCTGGCCCCCGAGGACAAAAGGCATTTCTGATAAAGGGCCCACTTATCTGGGCTCAAAAGGGCAGTTCAGGAGGAACAGGAAAGAAAATGTTGAAGGGCCTGTGTCAAGTGGCACTGGGCCTGCTGATGTGTGTTAGGCTAGGGCCTCCACGAAGGTGAGAGACAAAGGGGATGGGCCCCCTGTGTCCTTGGTGGAAATAACAAAATTTATGGGACACCATGGGTAGTAGTGGGGTGGCCTGCCTGTCAGCCTGCATAGAATTTGTGTGCCATCCTCCTGCAGATATGTCCTAAAGAGAGAGGTGAAGAAACCTAAGTCTATGGGGTCTGGGCCTAGGAGGCGTCAGCCATGAGAAAGAACCATCCGTGCATGCTGACTGGGCACCTGTGGGAAGGGGTTCCCACAGCCATCAGCTCAACCAACCACGGTCAGGACTCGCAGGACTCTGGTCTCCTCCTTCCACCCACTTTCAGGCAGGATGATAACGAACAAAGAGGGAAACCAGGTCCAGAGCCAGTCCCACATTCTCCTGGGATAGGAGGGATTAGACTGGTCCTTCCCTGAGAAGTCTGTCCCCTGTGTCTTTTGGCCATGCTAATCACTTTTAACTGACCAACAGGGTCCTGGTATTTTTGCCTCCAGATAAAAGAGACAGAGCAAGCGAAAAAGAGTCCACTTCGCTTACCATTCCAAAGATCTCAGTGGAACCTCCGAAGATGAAACCAATTTTCTGTTCAGGTCCGAATTCATTGTCTTTCAAAATTGAAGAATGAGTTCTAGAACAAAGAAGGTAAGTGCAGCAAAGTTTATTGAGAAATAAACAGACTCCCTCTAGCAGGGAGGGAACCCAAGTGGGTTGCCACAGAAGCTCTTTATCTAGGGGTAGATATATACCCTGTTGGCATCTGATTGGTTCTTTCAAAGAATTCTGCCTTAGCAACATTCTTACGGTTATTTAATTGTTGTTGGTTATTTAATACACCTTGCTGCTTTGTGATTGGTTATCTGAAAGCTGCCTTCCCTAGCTACTCCATACTTTCTAAAGCTCAAGTTTCCATTGGTGGGATGAACCTGATTGAGGGCTGTCATGTAAGGTCTGAGGTGACATCACTATCTTTTCCCACCCAACTGGGTTCAGCTCTAGGTCACTTTGTTTGTTTCTGCAGCTGGCTTCAGCTTTTTATTCTACTTTCCCTTCCATGGTCCCACCCCTAACTACCTAGCCCTCTTCTATCTCCACACTGACATGCTCCATTCACTTATGTTTCTTATGTGGCCCCTGAAGGCATTTAAGGGTAGAGTTCCTGTTTTGCAGATGAATGTGTCTCAGGCACTGGCATCCTTAGGAACGGGCTTTCTTTGAGTAAACACTTGATCCTGGTTTACAGAGAGAACAGATGCATCCTCGGAGCCCGCAGCCTGGACTGATGCTGGCAGGAGCACTAGTAAGGGGAGGCAAATTGTGTGTGATGTGGCGAGGTCCACCATGACCCCCACCTTGTCCACTTGCCTCTTATTTCAGAGATTCCTTCCACCCTCCATCTAGAAAGAGCAGTGGGCATGGATGTGGGTTCAATAAAATGGTAACACCTGCCAGCTTCCCTCCACCGGCATGAATGGGCTGGGCTGGGCTGGCTGGGAATGGGACATGATTCCCCGGTTCCTCGGGGAGGCTGATTGAATTATAATGTTGCCAGAGCTGGGGCTGCAGGCACTTGCCAAGCAGTGTATCTCGGGGTGGAAAGCTTAAAAGCTGTTATGCCTTCATATCAGGCAGCTGTGTGGGGTCCTGGCCAAGGCAGAGCTTTTCAGCACTTTAACCCTGGGCTGGAGCCCGGCTCCTGGGTGCTGGAGTAAAGGGTGGGGCATGATCATAGGAGAAGGATGGACCTGAATTGCAAATAAGGGCCAATCCAGGTCCTCAGCAGTGGTGTGTGGAGGGGACTTGTGTCTGCAACCCCAGAGTAATGTCATATCGGTGACAATTTAAGTAAGATAATGGGATATATTCCAGACTGTAGCCACTGGCTCTCAGCTGTGGCTGCTCTTTCAAGACATTCCTGGAAGGTAAAAAACACCGATGCCTTGGCTCCATCCTGGACCATTCCAATCTCTGGTGGTACCGTCTGGCATGAGGACTTTAACTTCCAGATGACCCTAAAGGACAGCTGGGTGCAAAGCTGGTGCTTGCTCATCGGCATCATTTTTGTGGGGTTTTGTCATATCTGGGCCCCCCAAATAAAAACAAAATAATGTTCTCAAATGCCTTTACCGTCACTCGCTGAAGGCTGCCAAGGCCCACGCTGTGAGAAGGAAGACCAGCACACCTCAGGGGCTCCAACCTGAAGTGCTCGCTGTGACATAGTCAGGAGTGAGAGGAGTGTAAGAGCCGCCCTTCTTACCGTGCGCGGCCGTGCTCTTCAACCCCATGCCAGGCTCCCCTCATGCCATCCCAGGTGTGCACCGCCCCCGGTGTGAGCTTGCACTCAGGGCAACACTGAGAGTGCCTGCACCTGGCACCCCGGCCAGTCCTTCCCTTCTTCCCGCTCTCCTTTCCGCCCGCTGCCTTCTTCCCTTTGCCTCTTCATTACTCCTGTTTCCTTTGCTTTTCCCTGGGTTTGTCTCTCCCTCTCTTCTTCCCTTTCTCTTTCTCCTCTCCATTCCTCCTCATATTTCACAGAATCCTCTTTAACTGCCTGTACCTTCCTTTCCATCCCTTAGGGCTCAGCCCTCCATCGCTGCTCTCCTGCACCCAACCCTGCCCTCAGCCTGCAGCCTGGGCCCTCTCCCACCAGCCTTCTCCTCCAGGACTCTTCAATGAAGGGCTGCCCGGGCCCTTCCTGCACCACGTGATACCCCCTGTCGATTTCCTTGTGCTGCTGGATCTGCCTAAATGCCCACCCTCCCACATCCCCACCTGTCCCCACCCTCCTCAGCCTCCAAGCCCCCCAACACACAGAGAGAATACAGTACTTCCCGGCCAGTCGGGGTCTGAGTGTGTGAGGAAACCTGGACTCCACCTGGGGGTCATGGGAATCATTCTCTGGAGTCGATGAGAGCATGAGCTCGGGAGCCAGACGTCCTAGGTTCAAAGCCAGATGCTGCCACTTCCCAGCTGCGTGATCTGAGGAAAAGGGGCCCTTCCTGTGCCTCGGTTTCTGTATCTGAATGTGGGCAATTAAAAGGACCTACTTCATCCGGGGTTGTGGGCACACGAGTGGTTCTTGAGAGGACCCTGAAAGAGTGCTTGGCCATCGTGAGCGTTCAGGACACGGCGGTGGTTTTGACTTGTGTCCGTGATAAATGTCAGGCATAGACCGTCCCCCTTCCGCGTCCCTCACTCTGCACAGACCCCCCAGAGTGACACGCCGAGGAGGGGACCACCCTGTGGCAGTGGCGCAGGCAGGCGTGACAGCTGGTCACCCCCCCCCCGGGGGTTCTGCCTGGATGTCTGTCTTCTCACCCTGCCTCTTGACAAGATGATGGGGTACCATGAGGGCACTGGGCATTATTTAAATTGTACAAAGACCAGTCAATTGTCTTGTGGCTCTGAAAAGCCTCCTTTCATATGTCATTTTCCCAGAATCCCCCACCCATGATGCAGCTGGATGCCATTGCTGCAGAGACCCCCTGCCCCTGGGCCAAGGACATGTGGCAGGAGCTGGCAGACCATTCATCCAGGCTCCAGATCTTTGTCTGGGCTCGGCTACAGGAGCAATCTATGATTTATATCTCAGAGGAAGAATGCCTGAGGCGAGAGCCAGCCTGCTCTTTCTCCCTTGTTGTTTGGAGATTAATAAATGCCAAGGAGGAAGCTATCACACAGGGAGGCACCAAAGCCAGCCAGTCTTCGAGCCTGGTGAAAGGAGAGATGGCAAACCCGGGGGCAGGGCGGCTGGGAAGTCCTTGCCCCACCAAACACCTGTGCATTTTATGGGGCTGGGGCTGATCCGCTCCACTCCAAACCCCAAGTCCCAGGAAATAAGGAGAGGACGCGATGAGCTCTTTCCCACGGAGCACCCTTCCTTTAATGTGATTCTCATAACATACACCAGGACATACTCTCCGCAGGGGAGTGAGCAGGGGGCTCAGCGAGGTGGAGCGACTTGCCGGGCAGAGCGGGCATCTCGCCCAGATCCCCCTAGTTCTCCACCACCACGCTGTGTGTGGAAGAGACCAGGAAAGGGAGTTGCCACCTACTCACCCAGAAGCTAGAATATCCTGAGCCCCTCTCACCACTGCTACCACCAACAGGCCTTTAATGAGCACTTACTGTATGCACTGCACATGCACCGTTCCATTCCACCCTCACGTCACCCTTAGGAAACTGACATCATTGGGCCATTTTTTGTCTGAGGACACTGAAGCTCAAATGATGACACAGCAAAGTCTGGACCCTTTTCATGATGTCACACCCACTGCTTCCCCTAGTGGTTGGGAGTCTGGGGCATATTGTTTGATCTTCGCTCTGGTGCCTGGGAAGCCTCTTAGCTCAGAACCAGATGGGCCCCCAGAGGCCCACAAAGCAGTGGCTTGGATGCCGCAGTCACGTGGTCATGAGGCTCTGGAGACCCACAGAGGTATGAAGAGGGGAGGAGGGACAGGTGCCTGGAGCTCTGGGTCCTCAGTCAAAACAGCCAGAGCGGCTCCTCTCTCCTCTGCATCCTAGAGAGCGGCTTGGCTGCAGGAAGGAGTCGCACAGCCCTGGTCAAATCTTAGCTCTCCGCTTTCTAGCCTGAGTAGGTGACCTCGGGCAAGGCCTGCAATCTCTCTGTGCCTCAGGCTTATCCACCCTAAAATGGAGAAGGTACCCACCTGCCTTACAATCTAATTCTGAGAATTAAATGTGACAGCAGGTGCAGC
This sequence comes from Myotis lucifugus, assembly GCF_000147115.1. Taxonomy (NCBI): domain Eukaryota; kingdom Metazoa; phylum Chordata; class Mammalia; order Chiroptera; family Vespertilionidae; genus Myotis; species Myotis lucifugus. The sequence continues at coordinate 110,586 of NW_005871506.1, forward strand.
CCTTCAACCTGGGACACAGTAAACACATGCCAGTTCTCTTTCCCATGCCAGGCTTTAGTCAATCAAACTATTGCTTCGGGAAAATACTCATTTTCCAAAAAAGATAGAAAAGTTCTGGGTTGTGCCCTGGCCAGGTGACTTGGTTGGTTGGAGCATCAACTCATACACCAAATAGGTTTGCGCGTTCGATCCCCAGTTGGAGCGCATATAAGAGGCAACCAATAGATGTTTCTCTTTCTCTCTCAAAATCAATGAATATATGTCCTTGGGTGAGGATTTTTAAAAATGCTTTATAGGTTGTCCTGATGATTAAATGAGTTAATTTTGTGAAGTGCTTAGGACAGTGTTTGACACATAGTTTGTTTAAGAAAGAAGTAAGGAAGGGAGAGAGAGAAAGAACGAAGGGAGGGAAGGTGGAAGAGAGGAGAAAGGAAGGGAGGGAAGAAGGAGGGAGGAGGGGGGAGGAAGGAAGGAAGGAAGGAAGGAAGGAAGGAAGGAAGGAAGGAAGGAGGAAAGAGGGGAGGAAGGGAGGGAGGGAGGGAGGAAGGAGGAAAGAGGAAGGAGGAAGGGAGGAAAGAGGAAGAAAGAATGAAGAGAGGAAGGGAAGAGGGGAGGAGGGGAGGAGGGAGGAAAGAGGAAGGAGGAAGGGAGGAAAGAGGAAGAAAGAATGAAGAGAGGAAGGGAAGAGGGGAGGAGGGGAGGAGGGAGGGAGGGAGGGAGGAAGAAGGGAGG
>NW_005871506.1:111417-139675 GCF_000147115.1 Myotis lucifugus
ATAGCTGATTCACAGCACATAACAAATGCATGAGAAGGTGGGATGGAAGGCAGCTCTGTCTGGGTTCTCGGCAAAGCCTGCGCACCTACTGAGCATAAGGCTTAGGAGAAAGGCGGGGCCTGGGGGGATGTTCCAGGACTCCAGGCGGAGCCTATTCCCCAGGGTTCCTTTCAAATGGGCGAGTTATCATGGAGGCATGACCATAAGAGGTGTTCAGAAAGGATACCCTTTAACTCGAGAGCTAATCCACTTCACTTCCAGTCAGTGTCTTTGAAGCCACTTGGCGGACAGTTCCAGCCTCCACTGTGTTCCTCACCAAAGGCTTGCCAGGCTGACGCTCTATTTGGCAATACGTGGGAAACTCCAGCAGGGACTTGGGAGCCAGACCTAGAAATTGCAGCTCAGGTTGGAAGTCTTCATATCCTGACATCTCATTGTTCCAGACTTTAGCTACTCTCTCAGCTTGGGAGGGTCCTGGCTGGACACTGTGTGGTTGGATAAGCTATTGAAATCATCATTTGCATTTGTTCTTCAGGTACCTTATCTCCTGATATTTAAGATGCTATTGATTGTAAGGTGCCCTATTCTTATATTTCACTAAGAAAAACTAAACACACTGCCAATTATGCTAGGACACATGTTTCTCAATTAGAACTTTGATTTTATATTCATGAAAGGACCTTGCTAGCCTTTTGAAGCATAGGCTCAAACATGTGTCATTCTCATCCTATATAATAAAGAGGTAATATGCAAATTAACCCTCATGCCTTCACAAGATGGCTGCCTACGACCAGGCAGGCAGGGGGGTTAGTGAGGGACAACCAAATGACTTTATAATAGGCTGCATGGGGCGACCAGGAGGGGGGGGCATGAGGGGCAACCAGGCTGGCAGGGGGGGGCAATTGGGGTGATCAAGCCAGCAGGGCAGGCAGTTGGGGGTGACCAGGCCAGTGGGGAGGGCTTGAGAGGCAACCAGGCTGGCAGGGTGGACAGTTGGGAGCAACCAGGCAGGTGGAGGGGGGCAGTTAGGGGTGACCAGACCAGCAGGGGGTGCAGTAAGAGGTGACTAGGCTGGAGGGGAGTGCAATTGAGGACAACCAGGCCAGCAGGGGGGGCAGTTGGGGGCAACCAGATAGGCAAGCAGGTGAGTGATTAGGAGCCAGCAGTCCAGGATTGTGAGAGGGATGTCCAACTGCCTGTTTAGGCTCTGGGATCAGGCCTAAACCAGCAGTTGGACATCCCCTAAGGCAGTGGTCGGCAAACTGTGGCTCGCGAGCCACATGCAGTTCTTTGGCCGCTTGAGTGTGGCTCTTCCACAAAATACTGACTTCTGCACATGGGCCACGAAGTTTCAATGGCACCCGCACATGGTATTTTGTGGAAGAGCCACACTCAAGGGGCCAAAAAGCCACATGTGGCTCGTGAGCCGCAGTTTGCCAACCACTGCCCTAAGAGGTCCCAGATTAGAGAGGGTGCAGGCTGGGTTGAGGGGACACAACCCTCATGCATGAATTTTGTGCACCAGGCTTCTAGTGCAGTGATGGCGAACCTATGACACGTGTGTCAGAGGTGACAGGCGAACTCATTTTTTTGGTTGATAGTTCTTTGTTAAATGGCATTTAAATATATAAAATAAATATCAAAAATATAAGTCTTTGTTTTACTATGGTTGCAAAGATCAAAAAATTTCTATGTGACACGGCACCAGAGTTAAGTTAGGGTTTTTCAAAATGCTGACACGCCAAGCTCAAAAGGTTTGCCATCACTGCTCTAGTGGATATATGAAAAAGGAAATTGAAGCAAAACATTGTTTAAGGAAGCCCTGAACCTCTTCATGTTCAATGCACAGCCCTTGTGAGCACCTTTCAATTTGGAGTCATCTGTGGTCACTGGTGTCTGTGTTTTCCCACACAGTGTTCACTTCTGTGCTGTCCAGGGTACTGGTGATGTAGCATTTTTTAGAATAGTGCTCCATTGTGATATCTGGGATTATTTTCAAGCCTCTGACACTCATTCTATCAGTTTTAGTGTCGACATTTTCTTGATCTTATCAGGATGTTACAATGAAAGGTTTTCAGAACACAACCAAGACTCATATCCCTTCCTTAGACAGTCCTCCTTGGTTTGTTGACTGGAAGGTAAAAGGGTTGTAGGTGTTCAGTCATACCATCTGGAGTAACAACCAAATTTTGGACATCACAGGAAGTGATGGCCGTTGAACAAAAGCTATGGTAAGATGCCATCAATAATGAGATGCCTCGTAATATCAGAAATGTTAAAAGCCAGGAAAAGATGTACATCTTAGAAGAGATGAAATAAGTTGTTTTCTAAGATGGTAGCCACTCCTTTGTGTCTCTTTGCCTGGAAAAGGAACCCCCTTCCTGATTTTATTTGGGAGTCTATTGGGGAGATAATACTAGGTGGGCCCTAAAATGTGAGGATGCGGAGGCAAGGTTTTTGGAAGGTAGAGCAGATGTGAGAAAGGCAGAGAAGAGGAAGAGTGAAAATCTCAAGACTAGGAAGGTGGGCAGGTCCTGTGAAAGGTTAGAAGCTGTGCCTAGCCAGGCCCTCCCCAGGGCTTGGGGTGTCCAGACCTCAGGATGGAAGATCAAGGACACCCCTGGGGGTGTGCTTAGTCAACAGGCTTCCAGTATCCTCTGTGGCTCCATGGCCAAGCAAGAGCCATCACAGTAGAGCTGCCTGGAAGCCACTTCCAGAGAGTGAAGTAGCTCCCAGAATAGTCTGCTTAGTTAAGAACTTTGAGCCTCTTTTCTAGTCCTGGAGAATTAGCGGGAGCTCTGTCAATGGCCAGAATTGAATTTCCCAGCGGCCAATAGGACGAAGCTGGGATTCAGATTTGACTTAGAGAAAATAAAGTGCTCAGACAGTTTTCTCCCCACTTAGTTTATAGAATAAGAGTTAAAATCATATCAGTTTCATGACTGTCACATATGTTAAAGAACTTCTTGGTAATCTTGTGTCTATTTGATTAATGGAACAGCCAGGAGAAACTTGAGGGTAGAGGAGAGTTTGTCCTTCCCCTACCCTGGGAGCCAAGGTTTCTTTGGGGCTCAGTTCTGTTGTGCTGCTTTGAGAGTCACTCCTCGGCGCTCAGTATAAAAGCTGTTTCTTGAATTTTCCCAATGATTCTAAAATCATTGCACAGCAATGAACGAAGCCCAAAGCCCAAGAGATTTGTGCATTACTGAGCTGAAGTAGATTATGTTCTCTGCAAGCACCCCCAGAAAGCCACCCAGCTAGTCTGGGTTAGCCTTCAGACTGCATAGTTCCCTCGACATCACTGAGACCTGCAGGCCTTGGGAAAGTGAAGTGCTACTCTCCAGAGTCTTCTCTCCTCAAAGCTCTGAATGCTAAGCTTGGAACACACTCCCACAAAGCCCAGGGTCTTTGCTCCCCTTGTTGGTCCCGACCTAGGTGAAGGCCCACCAATGACCTATCTCTTCCTTTTCTGCAACTTTCAATCTTTCATCAGCAGTTAACCTAGTGTTTGGTACAGCATGGGCCTTATAAACAATTGTTGAATGAGTTACTTAAATAATGAATTAATGGGTGAGTGGATGGATGAATGGGGGAGGGAGCAATTCATGTGAAATGATAGTAATGTCTGGTGTAGAGTAGGTGCTCAATGAATAGCTACAGAATAAATAAAGATATGAACAAATGATTTTGTGTTACTACAAAATACCTAGTAGGCGCTCACTAAATTTTATTAAAAGAATCATGTCTATAAAATACCTATCATAGAGCCTGGCCTATAACATTTTAAAATAAATGAATGAATAATAATTTCCTATATCTGTGTTGATATTTTCCTCCACTATCTCTGCCTCCACACCCTCCTGTCCGATTTGACCAGAGCGTCCTACCCTAGCTTCTGCTATCACAGCTCCAGTCCACTCTGCCCTCCTCTTTTAGAGCCCCAGGTGAGTGACTGCACATCAAATCTTGTGTGTTGGCCCTTTAAGAGGGTGCCTGCATTTCCAGCTGTCTCTCCCTGGCAGACAGCAACCCTGCTGCTTTTCACAGCCAGATGTTATGTGGGCTCCTTTCTCAGTTCTGGTGGTCTGGGTTGGGGGACTCAGCTTGGGATTTAGACCCCAGAGTTCTCAGTGGCAACCCCCCACAGCTGAGATAACTCTCCCGATATTCAGCTGCTGTCTGTGGGAGCCCGAGCCCTGCCAGCCCTTTTGCGCCTCTGTCTTTCCTACCAGTCTCTGTGTGGTCTCCACTTTACGTCCTTGGTTATCAGGGTTCTCCCCAGCGAGTCTTATATTGGTTATTCAGGATGCTTATTCCGTATTTTAGTTGTAATTCCAGTTTGTTCCTGGGAGCATGTTGGTGTAGCTTCTACTTACTCCACTGCCATTTTGGAATCTCTCCCACAGCTTTTACATGAGGATCCAGGACTTGAAAGTAGAGGCAAGCCTTAGCTTCCTCATCTGCCCAGTGGTGATAAAAATCTCCATCTCACCAAATGATTGTGGGGTTTCATCAAGCTAGTGTATGTTAAGCATATCATCTTGGTTAATTCTTGATCATTTGTAGCTACAGTTATTTTTTATAATTATGATTTTTACTAGACAACTCTCTGGGCCCCTGGCCCTGGCACAGGAGGTTGGCTCCAAGAGGCAGAAGGCGGGGCTGCCATGTTGCACAACTCTACACCTCTAACTATAGAAGAGCCAATGACTGCAGGCCTCAGCCCTGAAAGGAGATAAGGGAGAAGGGGTCCTATGGGCAACTCCACTTGATAAACTTTTCCTGAGGAAACAACCATTTCCCTCTTCTATGGGAAGCAGAGTTTTAGGTCAGACATGCCCTCTCTCCCAGGCAACCCCAGCTCTCCCTTCATCAGGAAGATGTCTGGTTGGGGGCATCCTTAGAGCTGCTTGCAGGTTCTCTGAAGCTGCACTGCTCCCCGCTGTGCTGTACCGCTGTCTCCTCTGCATTTGGACCCTGGGCACAGCTAGACGGACACTCACAGCTGCATTTGGTTTCTTCCTGGCAGTGAGGTGAGGTCTCAGGTGTGGGGGTGGAATCTGCACAGGGTCACTCTCCTACTGAAACCCCCCTGTGTCCCACACGGCCTTCTAGCAAAAGGCCAGAGTCCTCAGTGTGAGGAACAAGGCCTCAGGTGACAGCGACTCCCACCCAGTAGGCTGTGGCACACTGGCGAATTCAAACTGTCCATAAAATGTCCACTCAATTTGACCGGTGTTTATATGGCATGTCTGAAGAATGGTAACCAGTCACTATTAGGCAAATCTGCAAAGTGGTGATGAATGCTGGCTTCTCTGACAGAGTGATTGTGAGAGATAGTGCAGGAGGGAGGGAAGACGGAGGAAGTGGCTGGCATTGGCGAGTGAGCCAGGTGTTTAAGGGGGTAGGACACTGGTGGTGTTTCAGTTCTATGGTATGCAATTTAATCCTCCTACCTCATGTCCCCCCTGAATCTGGAGGAAGTCATCCACTTCTTATCAGCAGGTTGTGGAGTGGATGTATTTGGGGGCTTAATTTGGCCTCCCCCTGGAGGAAATCTCAGCACCAGAGACTTCCCATGGGAGGCCCTTTACAACTGGTTATGTGTGCAATTTATTCTCGCCACAACTTAGAATAACACTACAAACAGAGACACTTCCAGGATAAACACTGGTCTGTGGGTATCCTGCAAAACGAGGGGGTGACTTCCAATGCAAGCTCCATGAAAGTAGGGCAGGTCGTATGTTTTATTCACTGCTGTGTCCCCAGTGCTGAGAACAGTGCCTGGCATACAGCAGGTGCTACATAATGACTGTTCTGTGAGCTACTCCATTCATCTCTCTTGCCTCTTCTCCCACCCTGATCCATAAACGCTCTGTTTTAGCTCCACTTCTAGCTCCCACTTAGAATGTGCCCTACTTTACAGCTCATTCACGTGTACATTCACTCAACAAATAACCATGCAGTTCCTGTGTTGTGCCAGACATTGTGCTATAAGCTGGAAATACTTGGTGAGCAAAACATGGAATTACATGGCAAGGGGTAGAGAGAGCATCAACTCAATCATTAGTCAAGCAAATATAAAATCACAGGCTATGAGCAATGCAACAAGTGGCAGATATGAGGAGGCTGTAAGACTATATGAAAGTAGGATTTGTTTCAGAATAAGTAGACGATATCTGATTTGAACTCTGGAGGCCCCCATCAGTGAGCTGGAGTGGTTGGGAATAGAGAGGCGTGTGGGATGTAAGGTTAAACGGGTCAGCAGGGGCCAGGCCCTGCAGCGCCCTGTAAGCATGTCAAATGCTTTGGTCTTTATCCTAGAAGCAGTGGGAGCCACTGGAGAGTGGTAAGCGAGGTAGAGATGCTGGAGATGCTGGGCACGGTTCAATTTGCTATATAGAGATGGTTTGGGCTGTAGAGCTCCTCTGAGCTCCCTCCACCCATCTGCACCCCAGAGACCAGTCCGGGCCAGGCACTTGCTGTGTCTGTGGTGAGGACAGTGTGGTGGAAATCTCAGCCTGTGCTTATGGACCTGGGCTGCTGCTCCCCCAGGGGCACCTGAATAGGTTTGCTGAGAGGAGGACCTGGCAGGGGGCTGTGAGGGATGGGTAGGGGCTCCTGTTCTGTTCTCACCTGTCTCCCTCATTGGCACCTGCTGCCAGGATGATGTATGAGATTCAACAAGCCAAGCTCTGCTCTTCCTTTAAAGGGAGGGGAAGCAACAGGAGAAGCAGGCCCCTCGCCACCGATACAAACAAATGGTTCTATTAACTAGCAGGGGCCCCAGCCAGGGGAAGCTGTGGCTGTGTCATTAATTCCTGTTCTCTTCCAAATGTGTAACCTGGCAGTTCTGGCAGCACCGAGACCCACAAACCCTAAGTTGAATGAGATTGCTGTGCCATCTGCTCCAGGAACCGAGGTGGAACGCCTTTAGCTCTCCCTACCTGGCTGTCAATGCCAGGAGCAGGCACAACGTTCTGGCAAAATGGGGGCTCAGACAACTCGCTTCATTTCTCTCCTGGCAGGAGCTGGCATGTGGTCTACTTCGCTGACACGGGGGCTTCCCGTGCACGTAACTCACGCCGTGAGACGGGGACATTTATGCCACCAGAATTGCTCTTCAGAAGCAAAGGCCGCCTTTACTGGGAGACACTTTGGCTGGTGTCCAACTGAAGTTCATTCTTGGAAGCACTTGGTGGGAGCGGAGCCAAAGAGGGAAGACAGTAAGTTCCAGGCAAGCGACGGTAATGGTGCGGCACGGAGCCCCTCAAAACCACAAAAGGGCCGGGGACTGGGTTTCTCAGATGCTGGGCAGAGGCCCACTCGCACTGCAGGTGTTGCAGGCAGGTAGGCAGGCAGCAGGCGGGACTTTGATGCTGTGCTCACCTCTGGACCAGTCACAACCAAGGGAGCACGTGAAGCCCTATTGGCTGGGCCTCTGTCACAGGATCTGTGGCTGGAGAAGGGGGGGGGCGGTCCCAGGAAAGGGCACTTCACACTTATGCCCCTTCTTGTGACTTGCCTTCTCTATGTCTCTAATGTGTTTTTCTTTTGCTTTCCTCTCTGTCCTGTTTCTTAATCTACTGTCATCAATGGTAACCACAGCTACCCATAACTTGGGGATAATATGTAATTGACACATCACCTCACTAATCCTCCTCACAACCTTGTGAAGAAGCAGCTTATCCCCTTTACATATAAGGACTAGAGGCCCAGTGCATGAAATTAATGCACAGGGGTGTGTGTGTGGGGGGGCTCAGCCAAGCCTGCAACCTCTCCAATCCGGGACCCCTCAGACATCCCTCTTGCAATCTGGGACCACTGGCTCCTAACTGCTCACCTGCCTGCCTGTCTGATCGCCCCTAACTGCTCTCCTCTGCCAGCCTAATTGCCCCTAACTGCTCCCCTGCTGGCCTGATTGCCCCATAACCACATCTGCCTCAGCCCCCGCCACTGTGGCTTTGTCTGGAAGGACGAAGGGAAGATGTCCAGTTGACCCAGTCTAATTAGCATATTACCCTTTTATTAGTATAGATTAGTCAGCTCAGAGACAGTCATAACAAAATATCATAAATTTGTGTGGCTTAAACAGCAGAAATGTATTTTTTCTCACAGTTCTGGAGGCTGGAATTTAGGGTCAGGGTACCAGCATAGCATCGTCCCATACACCAGAAAGTGGTGGATCGATTGTTAGTCAGGGCACATGCTCAGGTTGCAGATTCAATATCCAATCCAGTGAGTGCAGGAAACAATGGAACAATGTTTCTCTCTCTCTCCCTTCTCTCTGAGATCAATTAAAATGAATGATAAATAAATAATGTTCTATAGGTATGGTTTTAACAGGAAAGATATTAGTGATCTATAAAGTGAAAAACTCGTCATAACACATATATACAGCATGACCCCATTTTTTAAAAAAATATTTATTGATTTCAGAGGAAGGAGAGATAGATAGAAACATCAATGATGAGAATCATTGATCAGCTGCCTCCTGCACGCCCCTACTGAGGATCAAACCTGAAATTTGACCAGGAATCATATCATGACCTCCTAGTTCATAGAGGGATGCTCAACCACTGAACCCCACCAGCCGGACCCCATTTTTATCAATACTAGGCACATGAGGTACATTGGCAAGATCTCACTCCTAGACAAAAGTCTGAAATTGCCCAAACTCCTTTGGAGCTAGGTTTCTGGATATGAATTCGTTTCTGCCGATTGGATGCGCTTGCACAATATTTTGAAGACAGAAGTGGGGCAGAGGCATCTTCCTGCAGTTCGGGCTGTTTGCTGCTGGTGACCATGTTTGCAGAGATGTGGAGGTTTTCTGCAGCGGAATCCAGGCTGTGCACAGGCAGTTGTGGCAGTGGCAGTGCCCAGTGACCTGTTTTGTGGGAGCTGGAGGGCACTTGTGGGGGCAGCAGCTTCCCGATCCCCGGACCACCGCTGAGCCAGTGTCCTAGAATTCAGTTTTGGCTGAGGCGGCAGCTCCTCCCGCTGGGCAGGGAGTCTTTCCTGGGGGCCCAGCCTAATACCCACTCCTTCAGCTTTCAGATGATTTCCCAAGCACCAATTCCCTGTGCTAACTTCTTTCCTGCCTAAAATAGAAAAGATCTAAAAACATTTTGGATCCTCTACTTTCAAAGAAAACAATGCTGCACAGGGTCAGGTCTGAGAAGTGGGTGAGGTGTTGCGGAAGGCTCCCTTCTTTGAGTCTCAGCTTCCTCTTCTGTAGAACGGAGACCAAAGATTATCTGTTCATAGTTACTGAAGACCATGGCAGCTGTGTTTCCCAAAGATGGCCACAACATTTCCCATCCCTCCTATGGCCTTGCCACTTTCTGCCACGTCCTCTCTCTTGAAGTGGGGCTGACCTCTGAAATCCAAGGCCAAGGCTGAAAAGGCGCAGGGTTGCAGCCCTGCCCACTCTGCCAAGGTTTCCAGCTCTGGCTTTGCCCACACCACTCATGGCTCTATCTGGCATGAGGTCTTGCCCTACTGGCTCGCTTCCCCTCCCATCTGTGGCCCAGCACCTCGCTGCTCACCATGGCCCACCTGCTGGTGCTGCTGGGCCCAGCAGGTGGGGTAAGAGCCCACATCAGGCCTCGCACTTCCTGGCTCCTGTGTGCCGCTGCCCCCTGTGCCCTGAGGCCCCTATTCCTGCTGCTGTTCTGACTGGGGCCAGATGCCCAGGTGCTGTGAGTGGTCTGCAGGGACTGCTGTGGCCACCAGGAAAGCCTCCCACCCTACTCCCAACTCCAGCACCCTAATCCCGGGTCCACTTCTGCCAAAGGAGAACTTTGCCCACACAGCTGCCAGAGATTGAGACCCAGCAACTCCAAGGTCCTCGGACCTCAAATTTCTGCCAGCAAAGGCAGTTGGCCGGCTGGTCCCATCCTGATCAGGGTGTTGGGGGTGATTGGCCCAGATCAGGCCAGTTCGCTGGCCACAGTGGGTGTCATAGCAACTGGTTATTATGGTTGTGACAGCATTACCGTCTCTGGCTTTTTATATATATATAGACTAGAGGCCTGGTGCACAAAAATTCATGCACAGGAGAGGGGGGGCCCCTCAGCGCGGCCTGCCTCCTCTCATAGTCTGGAAGCCCTCAGGGGATGTCCTACTGATGGCTTAGGCCCACTCCCCTGCGGGAGATGGCCAGTCTGATCAGGGGAAGGCGCCGCCCCCATCACTTCACTGCTGCTGCCACTGTTGGCAGCAGCAGCTGCGAGGCCTGAGCCCCAGGCCTCACAGCCACTGGGGCTTATGGCTGCCTGAGCCCTGGGCCTCACAGCTGCCGGAGCTCACTGATGCCTGAGCCCACAGCTGCCATGAGCCCCGGGCCTCGCAGCCACTGTGGCTTTATCCAGATGGATGTCCGGATGGGCGTCCGGAAGATGTCCACCCTAGTTAGCATATTACCATTTTATTAGTATAGATAACTGAGGCACAAAGTCGTGGAGCTGGTGCATGACAGGGACCTACAAGCAGGACTTGACACCCAGGTTTTTCCGACCAGTGTCCCTGCACACAGTCATGGCGGAACTACCCTTGCTTCTCCTCCCCTTTGCCTGGGAAGAGAAAAAGATAAATGAACCCCAGGTCTGGCTGGATGGGCAGCCCACTGACTGTGGAGAGTCCTGGCCAGGATGCCTCGTCAGGCCCTCAGTGGGTTGTGCAGTGCTGCCTGAAACTGGGACTCTGATCCCTTGTGACCAGGGCAGCTGACATGACCCAAAACCCAGTGACATGGGTGAAAGGAAGTGCCCTGGCCATTTCTCAGAATGGTGGCAGGGAGGAACCCGTCCTGCCAGGCTCAAGAATGCCTCAGCTGGCCGACCTGATGTCCTCAGGCCCTAGGCTAGTCAAGCTGGTCTGGCAGCCCCATTTTACAGATGGAGAAACTGAGACTCTGGCATGGGATTAGTTAAGGTCTCATCTCACACAGGGAGTTCATGACAGGAGGTCCTGGGACACAGACTCCAGGACTTTCTGCTACAAAGGATGTGCCTCCAGCCCCAGACCAGGAGAGAGCATTGGACATGCTGCCCTCACACTCTGGGCCACAAGAAGGAGTGTGTTAACTTTTTTCTTTCCTAACTGGGCTCACTCTGCCCAGCCTCTTGGAATTTTTAAGGAAAGACCGTTGAAAAGCAACACCCAGTCTCATTCTGATGTTTTACTAATGGAGGCTGCTGGTGTTTCAACACTTTTAATTGGGGCTGAATCTTACCGTATTCAGACCACAGGGAGTATTGAGGACAGGGAGCTGCTGAGCAAACTTGGAGTCAAATGAACAGACTAATTAACTGTCACCACATGGGAGCATGAAGCAGGCCCCCTGCGCGGCCCTCCCTGTGCAATGAAGATGGGAGGAGGATGCAATAGGAGCTGGGGGCTCGAGATGAGGGAGTTCCAGGTGGACCCCAGCCGCCGGTGCTTTTCCCGCCAAGGAAAGACCCCTCTGGCCATGCTTTCCGTCGCCGGGCAGGCCCATGTGTGTGGCTGTTTTCTCTAGTTAGTGCATTTGTTTATTTAGCTCAGACTCTGCTCACTGTCTGCAGGTGCTGGTCTCAGTGCTTTCCAAGTCACGTGATGCTCCCAGCGACCCTGTGAGGCAGACATGATGAGGAGGGCGAGCGGGGAGAGATGTGCCCAAGTGTTCACACTAAGTGAGGAGCCGAGTCCACGTTCAGGCTTCCATCAGAGCCTGTGCTGCTGCCCACTGCCCCTCGCTGCCTGGCTGCACCGGTAGCTGGCGCACTCCTCTGTGAGCCCAGGACCTGAGGCCTGGGTGTAATCTGTAGCCTAAATCCTCAGCCTCCCATGGCCCCTTACCTCATCAGGCCAACAGTGAGCTCTCAGCGGGACCAGAATCTTTTTTTAAAATATATGTTTATCTATTTCAGAAAGGAAGGGAGAGGGAGAGAAAGCAAAACATCAATGATGAGAGAGAGTCACTGATCGGTTGCTTCCTGCATGCCTCCCACTGGGGATTGAGCCCACAACCCAGGCACATATCCTGACCAGGAATCGAACCGTGACCTCCTGGTTCACAGGTCAGCACTCAACCACTGAGCCACGATAGCCAGGCAGGACCAGAATCTTAACTCCAGATTAACTCCTTAACTCGAATTATTAAGAGTCAATCTCTGGCTCCTGGAGCTGGAATTGAGTCTGCCACTTGCGTGCGAGCTGTGTGACCTTGGTTTTTTCTATAAAGTGGGGTGATAATAGTAAAAAACACGGCACTGATGTGTGAACATCCTTCGAACAGCACTTGGCAAATGGGAAGCGCTGTGTGGGGTCTGACCACCGTGGTTTCTGTTTGCATGTTGCTTCTATATTGTTGCCTTCTGCTCCCATAAGGCTTCAGATCCTCTCAGTCCAGGAGTCTGGGTTGTTTTTGTTTTCAGCCCCAACTTGCCCCTGAGACCTCAAGCTTGAGCTATTCTGACCCTGAACTTGGCCTCTCCATGACGCGTGGTGTCCTCTCACCTCTTTGTATCACCACCGCTGGGAAGCACTCGTCTGGTTTGGCCCAGTCCCTGTACCAAACGCCTGTCCCCTCACCCTCAGCACTACCCTCCCTGTGGCCAGTCGCTCACAGATGACTGGGAGCCTCTGGACCCTGGGAGGGCACTGCTCTCAGCAACCAGGAGAGAGAGGAGAGAAAGGAAGCATGCTCATGCCTAAGGCCACCGACGCCCGGAAACCCCTCAAGCAATGGGTGGCAAGCACGTTACAATCCCAGGCTGTGAGGATGTGAAGGACATAGGACAACCCTACGCCTAAGAATTCCAAAAATCGGGGTGGAGGTAAAATCTCCATAATGTACCGGTTACCATTTTAGCCGTTTGAAGTGGATGCCTAAATGGCATGAGCACAGTCACATGGTGAACAGCCATCAGACTGTCCAGCTGCGGGACTTCTGTATCTCCCAAGTGGAAACTCCACTCCAGCACAGCTCGCCCTCACTCCCACCTCCCTAGCCCCTGGCCACCGCCAATCGGCTTCCTCTTTCTATAGAGTTTAGGATATTCTAATCTACTTGCTGAGGCAAATGAAAAAGTTCGCAAACAGAAAGAAGCAACATGAACCAATGAACAGCATCACTTAGTAGGTAGTTGTGTGGACTCTGGAGCCACACTGCCTGTGTTTCACCCCACCCCCACGCCCCCACGCCCCCCGCCCCAGATTATTGCTGTGTGGCTTTGGGCAGATGAATCTACTTCTCTGGGCCTCAACCTATTAAACATAAAATATAAAATAAGGGTGAGAGAAGTCCCTCCCTCACAGACCAGTTGTGAAGACACGTGTATTGATGCAGGGAATGAGAGCAGGATCTGGCAATACCGCCTGTTATGTCTAGATTTGCTCTTGTCATCGGCTTGGGTGGGAAATCCTGGGGCTTAACCCTTTGAAGGTCTGCTTGCCTACCAGGATCCGCAGCATCTAGCACAACGCCTGGCATTCAGGAGGTGCCTGCTAAATATTTGGTGGAGACTGAACAGGAGTTTAGATGAGAGGGGAGATCACTGTGGGGCATACAGACCATTCGAGAATTCTATATTCAATGTCAAAAACAGTCCACAGCTCTTGGCCAATTTTATTAAGAGCCACCTGAGTGTCGGGTATCAGGTGACCCATTACAGGCAGAACAGAACACGGGCCTATCCCCACGTGAATATGGTGATCGTGATTACGGCCATGATTAATCAAAATGCCCACTATTTGCCGAGCACTGACATGCGTCTGGCACTGTGTTAAGAGCCTTAGTGCATCAACTTCCTAACTTGTATTTATGACTCAACCTGGGAGACAAAACCCACTAGCACAATGTCATAACAGCAACGAAAAGCCCGTTTTTAAACCCAGAAAAATGTCAGCAAGCGCAAATGAACCCTGGGATGAGTCCACCGGGAGGCCGCGCTGGCACCGTGACGGGAGATCAGGCGTGGAGCTCGGTGCGGCATGTGCCCCTGACCGAGTCCCTGCTAATCGCCCGGATGCTCGCTGCTGAAGTGCTGTTGCCTTGGGCTTACATTTTCCTTTCTCATTCTTCACTCTGCCTTAGACTCCTTATGCGCAGATCTGTTCTCACGGGCACCGTGGGGGGATGGCGAAGAGAACGCAGGTCCTCGGCTGGTCTGTCTCTAGGGCAATGCTCAACGCTGGTTCATTGGATCCGGGAAGGGGTAACGGAGGCCACCGTAAGGCACAGCTGCCTGAATCACCCCCATATTAACTGAAAAGTGTCCACGTGGATTGAATATTTCATGAGCCTAGGACTGAAGTCAGTCTCTTTGGAATAGAAGTCAGATACGAAGTGGAGTGGGGATGGGAAAGAGAAGGGGAGCATGGGAGGGAGGGAGGTAAGAGAGAGGGAGGGGGTGAGGGTAACTCCTCACCCTCATCATGGAGGGGCTTAGGGGCACTGTATTGTATTTCTCAGGAGGCTTTCACAGCATTATTTGAACGGATCCTTTCAAAAACTCCGACAGGTAGATAGAGTGTGATCCTGGTCACAAATTACAACTGAGGAGCCTGGGACCCAGAAGCATCAGACCCCCAGGCTGCCTGGGATGGAGGAGTCAGCCCGCTGGCCATCTGGCCAGCTCAGGGACAGGGACCCCGGAGATGCAGGACAGCTCCCAGTCCTGGGGAGACATTCCTTCCAGAAAGACATCTGCTTTTCCCCAGGCCTCCATTGGGGAATGAACCCAGCAGAAAGCTCACCAAACGAGAGGAATGGGGACCCCTTTGAGGGGCTAGGCAAGCCTCCTGTCCCCCGGCTGCTGTTCAACCTCAGCCAGATTCTTTCCGTTTGCGCTCCTGTTTCAGTGCCTGTGTGGGTGGGGGGGGGGGGGGCACGGGGCTGACCATCTCTGTATTCATCTGTCCTCTGGGTCCTCCTCTGCCTGCCTGGCTGCCTGTCCCCCCACCCCCCGCAGCTTCTCCGCAGCTGCTTCTCTGCCCACACATCTCTCTGGCACCCACTCAGCTCACATCCCACCTACCCTCGTCGCTCTCCTCCCTTCTCTCTCTGCCGCTTGTCGGCTCAGTTCACATTCAAGAGTCTTGGTCATTTTCTCTGCCCTCCTCCTGTCTCCTTTTCCTCTCTTCTCCCTCACTTCTGCCCCTTCCTCTTCTGCCTGGCCCTGGAAGAATGGTTTGTTGGTGGCTTTAGTCCATTCCAACAAATAAGCATCTCTAGGCCCCCTGGACAAACCAGTCACTGAGCGGCGACCCCCTGAGGGTGCAGCCCCGACAGTCCCGCCCGCAAGGGGCTCTCAGTCAACCAGGTTTCATTCTGGCCTCAGCCTCACCTGCAGGCCTTGGGGGTTACCTGCAGGGGGTGGTCTGGATGATCAAGCCTCAGAGCGAGAGGGTGGACCAGAGGCCGTATCTCAGTGGGCAGAGTGGGCGGGGACCTGGGACCGTGTGGGCAAGGCAGTGCCATGAGGGAGGCAGACCTGCTCTTACCCACCTGGGAAGGTGGCCTTAGGTGTCCAGTGGGGTCAGGCTCGGCTCTGCCTTCACCCTCAGGGGGAGTCCCCCCACCTCTCTGTCACCTGCGGGCTCTTTGCAAGGATCACATGCTGCATACTCAGTGCGCCCGCCAAGATCCTAACCCTGGGCTCGGCCTCTGTGCAGGAGCGCCGTCCTGTCTGAGGCTGTGGGTGCTGCGGGAGAGGCCGCGTGTGGAGTCAGGCTCACCTGGCTTGTGCCTTGCCTCTGATTTAATCATCATAAACTTCTTGAGTAGTAGAAGAAAACACGCTTTTTAAAGCCTTTGTCAAGCACTTGTTAGTGCTTAACATGTAGCATCCCTTTAACTCGCACAACCACCGTAACAGGTTTCTTTTCCTGATGAAGAAACTGAGTCATACACACACACTCAGGTGTTCACTTTCATTTAATAGCACATACTTAAAATATTTTATGGTTGTGTTTTATGTCTCAACAATTAAAGGTTATAAACTCAAGCTTGAAAGGCTATGACATTTATCCTGAGTCGGGTCCCTGGAGGGTAAGGGGCCACACAGCTATGCACTGCACTCCTCCAGGGAGGACACCCACTTAGACGGGGCCAGAGAGCTGCACCCCGAGGCCACACCCAGCCGCCTGTCTCTGTGGGGGAAGGCTCCCCGGAACACAGAATGGCGCTTTCACTTGTTACACACCGTCAGCGTCAGCGGCTGCTTTCATGCCTGCGGGCAGAGCAGTTCCCATACAAGCAGGATGGCCCACACGCCCAGGGCCTTGGCCACCTGGCTCTTTACTCCGAACATTTGCTCGCTCCTGACCCAGATGACAATTTGAGCCCCTTTGACTTGCTCAACGTGGCAGCCCCGGAGCCGGGTTTGAACACGTGAGTCTGAATGGCACGGGGGAACTAGGAGGACTGTGTGGGAATCGCTCCTTGAAGCACATCTACACCAGTGCCCATGACTTAGGGCAGGATGGTCACGCAGCACTGCTTTCCACCAGGAGGTTTGGGGCTAATCCGGAGAGCTGCCTATCAGGGACATGGCTTTAACAGGAACGAGGCAGGCGCTGTGTCCTGAGAGCTGTCCACAGACCCACTCAGCCAGCATCCACAGGCCTGGCACACGCCGCCCACTGTGCTTTCTTATGCAAATGCCGCTTCCCTCCTGGGCACAGCGTGTAGGTGCCGCTGGGAAGGGCGGACACTGTCCCCGGGCGTGGCCTCTTGTCAGGGGCATCCTCAGGGCAGAGCTTTTAACTTAAAACATGCGTTCTTGAATAGATGACGTATGTCTGCTTATATATTTATGTAACAACGTGTGTGTTTATGAAAACACACGGAGAGAGCCTGGATGACACACCAAGGGACACACAAGCGACCTCCAGGGGCCCATGTGTGGGGAGTGAAGAGGAACTTCCACTTTTTAATTTTCATGTCCTGCATTGTTGGAAAGTTCTATGAGTGTGTATTACTTATGCAATTTAAAAATATTTTTAAATAAAATAATTATTTAATTATTTTAAATAATTAAAGGGGTGGGGAACGTCCGGCCCGCAGGCCATAGAAGGCCCATGAAATCATTTGGTCTGGCCCTGCCAAGGCGTTAGGGGTGAGTAATTACAGGTTTGACTAATACAGCAGGCTAATTTTAAGTTGATACTTTTGCATGGCCTGCAAATGATGTTATGGATATCCAAATGGCCTTGGCAGAGACAAGGTCCCCACCCCTGAATTAGATAATACCTGTAAGTGACTCATCACACGTTCCTGGAAGAAAAATGGAGAAGAACCAATTTCATTGTCTTCTCTTCAACCACCAAGAAATCATTCAATGAAGTGAGACAAAATATTGGAAACATTTTCTAAACAAAAAGGTGTTATAAATTCAAAGGGTCATTGCTACTTATAAAAGGTTTCTGGTGACAGATAGAAATTTGGCCAATTTTTAAAATCTTCCATGTTCTATTGTCTTGCAAGGACAGTTTCCCTGTTACCTGTAGACTATTAAGGATTCTGCAAATGCCACGCTATATGAGGAGGTTCGGGTTCTAAGCCTCCATGCAGAGCATAGTGGCCAGGATTTGTCCATGTGCCTTTATCGCACACAGAACATTTAGCCAACAAATGGCTGATTAGCCATACCCACAGGAAATGATTTATTAATATCATTTCAAAAATGTTTTCAGATCCACTCTCCATGCTGCTGAGGGAGAATGGGGAGGGGCCTGTTTGGAATAGCAAACAACCTCTGAATTATCTGCAAAGAGGAACTTCCCCACACACAATAGGAATATTTACACAAGTTGCATTTTTATGTTGCTTTTCCACATTTTGAAACATAAACTGGCAACTCGCTATGAAGCAATGTGAGTAAAAAGACCTTTATACATAGGAAAAGGAGATTTATATGAATAATTTGGGGTCATGGAACCCAAAGCTGTGAGAGACCTTAGGCTCACTTAGCCTACCCACCGTCTGCGCAGGAATCCGCGCTGCGGTCTGCAAGGCTGAGGCTGGCTCCGCTTGTCCACCTGGAGTACTGCAGGGACCCGGTCACCTGAACCAGGAAAGCACAGCACAGTGATGGCCGTGGTGGCAGCAAGCCTTGGGTGTTGGGGAAATGAATAGCAATACTTTCTGGAAACCAACACTGTTGGTTGCTTTATCCATTAGAATGGCTTTTAGCTGCATAATACTTAATAATAATACTTAAATAATAATGGCTAAATAAAAAAGACAATTATCTGATATAACTAAAAAAATCTAGAAAACAACTACCCAGATACTTCAGTGGTCCGAGATGTGATTAAGGAGATGGGTTGTTTTCATCATTCTACTTCACCCCCATCAGCTTGTTGGTCTTTCACACCTGGGCTCCTCGCCCCATGTTTGCCAAATGGCAGCAAAGCTCCAGGAATCATGTCCTCACATGATTAAGTCTAAAACCACGAATTAGAGAGGTGACTACGAAGGGAGAGAGAGCTATCTTCGTGTCATTCTGCTTTACCAAGGAGAACCTAGAAGCCGCCCTCAGAAGACTTGCCCTTATATACAATTGTCTAGAAATAGATCCCATGGCTTTCTAGCTGCAAGGGAGGCTGAAAAGTGAATATCTTGCTTGTTTAGCCTTATAGTAGGAGATGGGCAAAGGGGAAGAAGTATTGAAAATGAGGTGGAAGAGGACATAGAGGGGATAAATGTTGATGGATAAAATAAAATTTAATTTAAAAATGAATAAATAAATAAATAAATAAATAAGAAGCATTGAAAAAAACTCCTGGGTTAGCCAATTAAGTGTCTGACATAGGTATAAACTGTGTTAGCAGCTATTAATTTCTCACTTCTTAGTCCTCTCCAGTCCCAAGGGATGAATCATGAATGGACTAAGAAATTCAATTCCTCATGCCAAGGATGGAGTGGGAGTGGGATGAGGTTTGGCCAATGAGATGTGAGGAGCTCTCTCCCAGAAGTCTGGGGAGCTTTTAGGAGACTTAACTCCAGTCTTGGAAAAGGAGGGATATGCCCTCGTCACCCTCTTTTAGAACTGGAACATTTTTGTTTGAGGTTCTGGAACTTGGAGTTCCTGCAGCCCTATTAAGCCATGAAAAGATAGGTGTGAAGACAAAACCCAACACATTAAAAATTGAATACTGGAAAGGTAAAAAGAGCACATGTCTATCAGAATTCTGGAAATTTCTACCTTCTTAGTTTTTGTTATGTATGATTGTCTTTGGTTTGCTGGGGGCTGGGGCGGAGGGGCAGATCTGGGCAGAGGGCTAATATGCCCCTGGTTAGAGGAGGCAGTATCAGAGACACTGTGAGGGACAGAGTGAGAGGGGAAGGAGGAAGAGCCGATGTGAGAAAGCGTGATCCAGCGGCTTCCACTAAGCGTGACTGTGCTCTAAGAAGCTGTGTACATGGCACCACAGGACAGTGCATGTGGGGGAGAGCAAGGGGTAATGTGCCCACCACCTCCCACCTCCCAAGGGTGAGAGGTTTGCTTATGGTGGGTAAATTTCCTCAAACTTCTGGGTTTTGCATGCATGGCTACCAGCTTGGATCCCACAGTGTCCAACAACTTGGCACGAGCAGGGAAACCTTGGAGAAGAGGTGAGCAGTGACACTCCCGGTGCAGGGAGAGTTTGAGTCAGTCAGATTGCACCTAATTTGGACGGACACTCGGTGATGATACATACAATCAGGTGATACAGTGGCTCATAGATAGTCCATCCCTTCGATCAGTGAGATCCCCTCTTGACCTCCCCTTTTGAAAACAAGATGCCCTTACCTCCCTGAGTGAAAAGACATCAGTTTGATTAATCAGAGGGCCCTTTAAGGTAGTAGCCAGCGAAACTGCCTACAAAGATTCAAGGCAAGAGGTTTTGTGAACCTCCTATCTCTGCCGTTGCAGCCGGTTGTGAGCTCACAATTACACCCATCATCACACCTCCACCACCACACTGGATTGCTCCTAGCCCTGTGGCCTTGCCATTTCTGTCCGTGATTCCTGGAACTGCCAATTTTCTATTATCACGGGGCATGGAAGCACCCAAAGACGTCCCAGTTCATTCCTCCGCCCTCCTTTGCAGTTGCCTCCCTAGTGCTTCATGCACTCGGCCCACCAGTTAGCCTCGCCAGCACTGGCATGAAGAGTCCATTGCACTGTAGCATCAGAGTGGCCCAGAAGAGGTGTCCGATCCAGTACCTTGTGGTTTAAGCCATTTTGAGTTGAATTTTGTTTTTCTTTTTCTGGTGGTCTAAACCATCCTCACTAATACAGCAGAGGAAGTGACAGCTAAGGTTGAGATCCAAAAGAATAGTAGAAATTTTAAAAGACAACAGTGACAGGCAAGCATGGTTCAGGCAAATCACATATAAAAATCTGTAGGAGAATAAAACTTTGAAACATTTGTGGAGATTAAAATGGTCCAGTTTGGCAGAAAGATTACTTTTTAAATCACTTGTTGAAGGTGCTTGTGTGGTGTTGGAAGCTTGCAAAGGAGAGGTGAGTGCCTGTGAGAAGCTGTCACTAAGAGAAATCTTGTGTCACTGAAATGGTAGCTGAGGGTGCCTTGCTTTTGTGAATTAAATAGGCTTGGCTCATTTCTATAACTGCACTGATGCTGCTGGATTAGGCTTCCCTGAGATGTTCCTTGTAGGGCTACGTTCATATCTCCAACTCTAATTTCTATTACTGCAGGTGCATCTGTCTCTTGCTCTGTGGCTGTGTCTTTTTCTTTGCATCTGCCCAAATAAGCCACAAAGCTACCTTCCCTTCCCTCTGCGAAATGCCAGTCAACCAACGGAGCTGGGCACAGTCAATATTCAGTTAATATTTGGGGGAAGGGTGAGAGGTGTTAAATTATAGCACAGTCAATAGCTTAAGAGGACAGTCCTGTTGTGCGGTCCCTCTGCCAGGCCTGCCAGAGTACGAGGGCACTTCTCATTGGCCAGCCTCATTCTTCACGTTTCCTGTTCTGCAGCCATGACATTATCCTTCACCTCCAAGAATCCCCTTCGTCCCAGCCACTCGTTTTTCCCAGCAGCTTCCAAATTCCTCCTGCATTTTCACACAGAGAATTTAGTTTTTCATGGATATCCCAATCCTTCCAGACTCTGAGGACCATCTTTCGACAACCAAATTAGTTCATCAAGGTAGGAAACAATGCAGCCCTTTCCTCCTATCTAAACTGAGAATTTATTTAATCTGAAACCTGTTTCTTCACACTTGTTTTGACAAAGCAGGATAACCTGGGAGTGGGAAGGAGAGGATCAGGGGAAATTCTCAGAGGGGATACTCATCTTGAACTGCCTCAAAGGTGACGTTGCAGTTAGCTAGAGAAGGAGGTGAAGAGAGAACCTTGCTCTTGAGCAGAGACATTGAGGCACGAGAGTGGGAATAGCCATCTCTCATTCCCCCTCCTGCTGGGGCGTCTTTGCCCTTCATCAGATCATTGGCGCCAGGAGATGAAAGAGGGAACCCCGTGGACCTTCTCTGAAAGGCCACCTGCCCAGAGGCCACCAGACACGGTCTCTAATGAGCGTGCAGGGGTGAGCTCCTTCACGCTTGAATGGGCTCCCGCTACGGTGGCAGTACAGGCAGATGTATTCAGTGTTCCTGTTTGCTCCCAGCCAGCCTTCCTGCAACGTGGAGGCTGAGTGTACTGAACTGGAGCCAGGCTACTTCCCTTCAGTCCTGCTCAACCACTTGATGGCCAGAGGATCTTGGGCTGTCACTGAATCTCTGTCTAGGTTTCCTCAGCTGTAAACTTGGTACAATGATAGCGCAGGGTTTTATGAAGATTAAATAGTCCTAGCTATGTTAACTGCTTAGAACAGTTCTGGCACAAACTAAGCCCTTATTAAATATTAGCTCTTTTTTTTCTTTATTGACTAAGGTGTTACATATGTGTCCTTTTCCCCCCAATGCCCTCCCCATCCCCAGTGCAGATCCTTAACTTGGCAAATGACAACACCGGTGGCTTGTGGTATCACATGTGTTAGCCGTGAAAATCAGCTCCGGTCCAGGCCGCTTCTTGCACCACACAAGTTTTTAAGTTACATGGCTTGCCTAAGTCAGGCCTCTATTACATATAATGGAACACAATTGGGAATCAGAAGCATGGATATAAGAACAAAAACCATCTCATATGTTACAAAGGCGACATGTTCTTTATGTTCCCTTTGGTTGCTACTAATGTTGGTGCTCATGGGACCTGCAAAATATACTGATGTTTGAGTCCCACCCCCATGAATTCCAATGTAATTGGCCTGGCTTGCTTTTTAGGATTTTTTTAAAAATTTCCCAATGATGCCCATGGACAAAGATGAGAACCACTGTTTGAAAAATTGCCAACTAGCAGCCCATGCTCCAGACAAACTAAATCAGAATCCCTGGTGCACTCTGGACACCAGCATCCCAGTGCTCCCCAGGGACTCACGGCAGCTAAGCTCCGGAGCCACACTCCAGGGGCTCCGCTCAATGGTTTGGGTCTAATCTGTTAAGGGTTTGCTCAGTGATGTCTTTGTTTTATAGCTTGCAATGACAAAATAAATTAATCTACATGAAAAAAAGATTGTTACTGAAATTTTTGTCACTCCCCCACCACACACTCACAATGTTGGCTTTGCAAGTATGATATTGTATTTATAATGTGAGCTTTCTTTTTTTATTATTTTTTCAATTACAGTTGACAACCAATATTATTTTGTACTAGGGGCCCAGTGCATGAATTCATGCACTTTGAAAGGAACTATGGGCTGCAAAGCTGTGGTGGGCACAGGGGTGGGTCTCGGCCCATCCTCCGCGCCCCAAGCCGGCCCCTTCCACCATGGCCCCAGTCCCACGTCTGCTGGCAGCCCCACTCCTGCCCCATGCACTGATGGTCCCGGCAGTGGGTGCGAGCGGGGCCGGTGCTGGCAGGAGGTGTGAGTGCCTGGTGGGACCACGGCGCATGGGAGCAAAGAATTTTCAGTAACCACCAGAGACTCGCCCCAAGGACAGTGACCGGCACCGGCCTTGGTCTGGTGCCCCCGCTCACCTGCTCCACCATCCCACTGCTGCCATGTTCCACCCGTGTCCCCTGGTCATCAGCGTACGTCATAGTGACCAGTTTTTTGGTTGTTCTGCCTTTCAGTCTATTTGCATATTAGGCTTTTATATATATAGATTAGTTCCATGTATACAGCATAGAGGTTAGACAATCATATACTTTACAAAGTATTTCCCCTAATATTTCCAGTACCCACCTGACACCATACACAGCTATCACAATATCATTGACTATACTAGAGGCCCAGTGCATGAAAATTCATGCACTTGGGGCTGGGGGTTCCTCAGCAGATGTCCAACTAATGGCTTAGGGCTTGGGCCTAAGCTGTTAGTTGGACAGCCTTAATGCTGCCATGGAGGAGGGAGAGGCTCCCGCCACCACCGCTGTGCTGGCCAGCAATGAGCCAGCTTCTGGCTGAGCAGCGCTCTCCCTGTGGGAGCACACTGACCACCAGGGGGTAGCTCCTGTGCTGAACATCTGCCCCCTGGTGGTCAGTGTGTGTAATAGCAACTGGTTCATTCTGCTGTTAGGGTCAATTTGCATATTACCCTTTTATTATATAGGACTAGAGGCCCGGTGCACAAAAATTTGTGCACTCGGGGGGGTCCCTCAGCCCGGCCTGTGCCCTCTCGCAGTCTGGGACCCCTCAGGAGATAACGACCTGCTGGCTTAGCCCTGCTCCTGGGTGGCAGAGGGCAGGCTCAATCCCTAGGTGCAGCCCCTGGTCGGGCTCAGAGCAGGGCTGATTGGGGAGTTGGGGCGCCGCCCCCTGTCATGCACAGAGCAGGGCGGATTGGGAGGTTGCGATGCCACCCTCAGTCACGCTCAGGGTGGGGCCGATTGGGGGGTTGGGGCACCGCCCCCTGTCACACTCAAGGCAGGGTCGATGGGGAGGTTGTGGTGCCACCCCCTGTCACGCACAGAGCAGGGCCAATGAGGGGGTTGGGGCGCTGCCCCTGTCACGCACAGAGCAGGGACCATCAGGAGGGTTGGGGCTCCGTACCCTGTCACGCACAGAGCAGGGCCAATCAGGGGGCTTGGCACTGCCCCCTGTCATGCACAGAGCAGGGCCGATCAGGGGGTTGGGGAGCTCCCCCCTGTCACGCACAGAGTAGGGCCGATAGGGGAGGTAGGGCACCGCCCCCTGTCACACACAGAGCAGGGCAGATCAGGGGGTTGGGGCGCTGCCCTCTATCACCCACAGAGCAGGGCTGATCAGGGTGTTGGGGCACCGCCACTGTCACACTCAGGGCAAGGCTGATGGGGAGGTTATGGCTCTACCCTGTCACACACAGAGCAGGGCCTGGGGGGCGGGGTTTGGGGCACCTTCCCCTGTCACACACAGAGCAGGGCCAATCAGGGGGTTGGGGCGCCTTCCCCTGTCAAACACAGAGCCGCAGGGCGATCAGGGGATTGGAGAGCTCCCCCCTATCAGGCACAGAGCAGGGCTGATCAGGGGTTTGGGGCGTCTTCCCCTGTCACGAACAGAGCAGGGCGGATAGGGAGGTTGTGGCCCCACCCCCTGTCACACACAGAGCCGCAGGGCGATCAGGGGGTTTGGGCACTGCCCCCTGTCACACTGATCCAGTGCCAGGAGGCCTCGCGGCTCCGCTGATCCTGGTGCTGGGAGGCATATTACCCTTTTACTATATAGGATAGAGGCCTGGGGGCCAGCTGGTTTGCCCTGAAGGGTGTCCTGGATCAGGGTGGGGGTCCCCACTGGGGTGCCTGGCCAGCCTGGATGAGGGGATGATGGCTGTTTGCAGCTGGTCACACACCCTTCAGGGTGGGGGTCCCCACTGGGGTGCCTGGCCAGTCTGGGTGAGGGGCTGAGGGCTGCTTTCAGGCTGGTGGTTGTTGACTGAAGCTCCCAACCGCTCCTTTTTTTTCTCTTTTTTTTTATTTTATTCTGGGCCAGCTTTAGCTCTGGCTCTAGCTCTGAGGCTTCCGCTGCTGAGCATTCTATAATCGAAACAATGTATAACTCCAGCTCTGAGATCCCGGCCTTCTATATTTGTTAGAATGTTTCAAACTGCCAGCTCAGAGGCCGGCAAGTCAGGCGGGGAACGTTGGAGTCCGCAGTCACTGGAGCAAGCAAGCCTCATGTTCGCTTCCAGCTGCCTGGCTGCCGGCCGCCATCTTGGCTGATAGTTAATTTGCATAAGGATATGCTGATTAGCCAATGGGAAGGGTAGCGGTCGTACACTAATTATCATGTTTCTCTTTTATTAGTGTAGATTCCCTGTGGTCTATTTTACATCCCCGTGACTGTTTTGTAACTGCCAATCTGTACTTCTCAATCTTTTCACACAGTCCCCCAATACCCTTCCCCTCTGGTAGCCTGTTCTCTGTATCTATGAGTTCGTTTAATTTTTGTTTGCTTGTTTATATTGTTCTTTAGATTCCACATGTAAGTGAAATCATGTGCTATTTGTCTTTCTCACTGATTTATTTCACTTACCATAGTACCCTCTATGTCCATTCATACTGTCACAAATGTTAAAATGTCCTTCTTTTTATGGATAATATTCCATTATAAATATGTTCCACATCTTCATTATCCAATCATCTATTGATGGACATTTGGGTTGCTTCCATATGTTCGCTATCCTATATAATAAAAGGCTAATATGCAAATTGACTGAACGGCAGAACAACCAGTCGCTATGATGCACACTGACCACCAGGGGGCAGACGCTCAATGCAGGAGCTGCCTCCTGGTGGTCAGTGTGCTCCCACAGGGGGAGCACTGCTCAGCCAGAAGCCAGGCTCATGGCTGGCCAGCGCAGTGGCAGTGGTAGGAGCCTCTCCCGCCTCTGCAGCAGCACTAAGGATGTCTGACTGATGGCTTAGGAGTGGGCCTAAGTGCATGAATTTTGGGCACTGGGCCTCTAGTTGTAAATAAGGATGCAATGAATTTAGGGGTGCATACATTATTTCAAATTCGTGTTTTAGGTTTCTTCGTATATATACCCAGAAGTGGAATCACTGGGTCATAAGGCAGTTCAATTTTTAATTTTTTAAGGATCCTCCATACTGTTTTCCACAAGGGCTGCACCAGTCTTCATTCCTACCAACAATGCACGAGGGTTCCCTTTTCTCCACATTTTTTCCAGCACTTGTCGTTTGTTGATTTATTGATAATCACTATTATGACAGGTGTAAGGTGAGATCTCATTGTGGTTTGAATTTGCATTTCTCTGATGATTAGTGACATTGACCATCCTTTCATATGTCTTTTCAGGTCCTTTATCTGAATTAATTTTTAATTAAATTTCTGGGGTTGTTTTTTGGGGGGTGTTGAGTTGTATGAGTTCTTTATAAGTTTTGGGTAGAAATTCCATATCAGATGCATTATTTGTAAATATGTTCTTTCATTTAGTGGGTTGTCTCTTCACTTTTTTGATGTTTCCTTTGCTGTGCTTTGCTGGAATTCACAACGCAGCACCCTCCTCCCACTGGCTCTTGGTCTGTCATGCCACATGAACTTGTTGACACTTACTATGTGCCATTCAGGGAACTAGATGCTGAGTAGTGTGTAGTAACCAAGCCAGGTATCGTCTTCCTCTCTTGGAATTCATATTCCAAGCAATCAAAGCAAGAAAGTAGACAGTATGGACAAGTGCTTCGATAAAAATGAAATGGTGTGTTAGTGACGTCTAGAAAGACACACCACAGAGCTTGGCTTGTGGACACGTAATAAAGGTGCTCTCCTTTCCCGACCACCTGGATGACCCCGGCCTTCTCAGTGGGTTCCATTCTTCTCTCCCTTTTCATTTTGCGGTCAAGAGCAGGGGTGGGCAAACTTTTTGACTCGAGGGCCACAATGGGTTCTTAAACTGGACCGGAGGGCCGGAACAAAAGCATGGATGGAGTGTTGGTGTGAACTAATATAAATTCAAAGTAAACATCATTACATAAAAGGGTACGGTCTTTTTTTTTAGTTTTATTCATTTCAAACAGGCCGGATCCGGCCCGCGGGCCGTAGTTTGCCCACGGCTGCTCTAGTACATGTAATAAAAAAGGAAAAAAAAATAAATAGAAAATAAATGAAACAAGGTCTCTTAATCCTAGGCCTGTAGCCGGTACTTGGTCACTTCCACCGCACCGCATTCTATGAGCCAAAGCAAGTCACAGGTCTGAACCCCAGTCAAGGGTGTGGAAATATATCTTTCCTTCCAGTGGGAGGGACGAGGGTCCCATGGGAAGATCAGATATGGGGGCAGCGCTGGCACTGAGGCAATGGTTCAATCTCCCAGGAGTGTCTGTCCAGGCAAGCAGAGCCAACCCCGACCCCAGTCTCCCCACTTCCACATGTGGGCTCTACCCACCCCCCACTGCACTGGCTTTGCCTTGAGGGAAGACAGGGAGAGCACTGGGCTGGGCCTCTTCACTCCCTGCCCTGCTGCTGGTGGGCTGGTTGCCCCACGCTGTGAGGCCTTTGCCATTTGGACAAGCTGAGACTTTCCCACAGGGCCCTCGGGGAGTCCATCTGGAGTGGCATTTAATTAATAAATCAATGCAACTCAATACAAGTGCAACTTTCTCTGATGCATCTTAAAATTATACCCTTCCTATATAATAAAGGGGGAATATGCAAATTGACCATCACTCCGCCACAACGATGGCAGCACCCACAGCGGAGGTGGGGGGAGGGGGGATTTCTATAACACAAGATGGCTGCACCCACAGTGGAGGCCGAGTTCCCATAACAAGCCTTATCGAGCAATCAGCAGGGACCTGAGGCTGCACACCCCCTGCCCCTGTGGGGCTTGACAGGGGACCTCAGGCCATGCTCCCACCCAGCAGGGCTTGACAGCGGACCTCAAGGTGTGCCCCCCACCCCGGTGCTGGGCCAGGGGACCTCAGGCTGCTTCCCCCGCCCCAGCGCCAGGCTGGGGGATCACAGGCTGTGCCCCCAGGGGACCTGAGGCTGTGCCCCTCTCCTGATGGGGCTTGACAAGGGACCTGAGGCTGCACCTCCTGCCCAGCAGGGCTTGACGGGACACCTGAAGCTGCACCCCCCCTCCTGGTGCCAGGCCGGGGGACCTGAGGCTGCCCCTCCTGCCAATAATGGCTGGACGGGTAACCTCAGGCCTAGCCCCCTGCCTGGCGGGGCTAGACAGAGGATCTCAGGCCACATCCACACCCAGCGGAGGCTTGATGGGGGACTTAACGTGGACCCTCTACCCTGTGTACTGTACCTAGG
>NW_005871506.1:140529-142541 GCF_000147115.1 Myotis lucifugus
AAAAAATTTCTATATGTGACACGGCACCAGAGTTAAGTTAGGGTTTTCAAAATGCTGACACGCCGAGCTCAAAAGGTTCGCCATCACTGATTTAACCTCTGCAAGCGTCCCGTTCCCACTTGTGAGGGGACTGTCTCCTGAAGGCAAAGGGAGTACCTGGAGGCTTTGATCAAAGGAAGGGACACCACATGTTTGTGTGTCTGCAAGTTTTCTCTGCTGTGGAGGACAGAGTGAACGGGCAGGACCAGCAAGAGGGGGCCAGCTGGACGGTGTTGCAAGTAACTCAGGCAAAGATGACGGGACCGCGAACCGAGTGATGATACAGTCACTTGTGCTTTGGAGGTGTCCCCAACAGCGCCCAGCGCTGTGCCTGAACAATTTCATTGCATCCCACTCTAACCCTGAGAGTAAGTTACTGATTTATTATTTCCATTTTATGGATGTGCAGAATGAGCTTTAGAAAGTTTAAGAAACTCACGAGGCCACGCCGCTGCCGGGTGGCAGAGCTGGGATGTGACTGGCATCCCTTTGCGGCTCCAAGCTCCACCCCGCACCAGCAAGATAAGAAGAGGGCTGCTTCCAGGAGAGCCTGAAGGGTGGGAACAGTGAGATGAGCTGACCACTGGTGTGGGAGGCACTGGTGCACGGGTCAGCAGCCCTCTAGGAAGAAATACGCCCTGGTTTGTCACGTTTGCTGATTTAGAAGGTCTAAATATTCCTGCCACCGCTGATCTGAAGCCACTAACATGGTGTCACTGAAGTGGAGTGGAAAGAGAAGGTGGGGGTACAGGGAGAAGAGCCAAGAATGCCCGGATGTTGTCAGCGTGGAACTGAGCCCAGGCAGTTCTGGCGTTTCCATTTTTCCTTGGATCCGTTTTCAAATCCATTGAAAGCAGGGAAACTGTTCCCCAAATAACTGCATGTTGTCACAACATTCTCAAAGTATTCACGGCTTTCGTTGTTATACCAAAGGCCTATGCCCCATTTAACAAAAAGTCAACTTCCTGCCCTAGCCAGCTTGGCTCAGTGGACAGAGCGTTGGCCTGCAGACTAAAGGGTCCCGG
The DNA here is from genome assembly GCF_000147115.1 of Myotis lucifugus. Classification (NCBI taxonomy): domain Eukaryota; kingdom Metazoa; phylum Chordata; class Mammalia; order Chiroptera; family Vespertilionidae; genus Myotis; species Myotis lucifugus. Next base: position 141,594 of record NW_005871506.1, read on the forward strand.
GTTTGATTCCAGTCAGGGGCACATGCCCGGGGTTGCAGGCTCAATCCCCAGTAGGGAGCGTGCAGGAGGCAGCCAATCCATGATTCTCTCTCATCATTGATGTTTCTCTCTCTCTCTCCCTCTCCCTTCCTCTCTGAAATCAATAAAGATATATATTTTTTAAAGTCAACATCCTGTGGCATTGAATTAACAACAATGACCAGCACCCACTTAGCTCTTGCAGTTGACCTTGGCTGGGCTCCGCTGCTCTGCTCTGTGCATTGCTCCTTCTCCACCTGCCAGCCCAGACCTGGCCACACGGTAACAAGAAACATTGCCTCAAAAATTAAAAAAATTTAAAATTCCCACTTCTGGAATATATCCAAAGAAACCCAAAACACTAACTTCAAAGAATACATGCTCCCCTATGTTCTTCGCAACATTATTTACAACAGCCAAGATCTGGAAACAGCCCATGTACCCATCAGTAGATGAGTGGATAAAAAAGCTGTGGTACATTTACACCATGGAATACGATGCAGCAGTGAAAAAGAAGGATCTCTTACCCTTTGAGGCAACATAGAGGGGCGTGGAAAGTATTACGCTAAGTGAAATAAGCTAGTCAGAGAAAGACAAGTATCACATGATTGCACTCATATGTGGAATCTAATGAACTGGTAAGCAAAACAGAAACACACTCATAAGAAAGCAGGCTGACAGCTGTTGAGGGGGGTGGGGTGGGGGACTGGGAGGTGGAGGGATTGAAGAAAAAATAAAAAGACAGAGAAAATAATGTAGACACAAACAACAGCGCGGGGATTTCTTGGGGAAGGGGCGGGGGGTGGAGGAGGGTATAGGCGGGGTAAGTGGTGATGGATGGCAGTTTGACTTGGGTGGTGAACACACAACAGTGTATAGATGATGTGTTTTGGAATGTGCACCTGAAAATTGTATGATTTTGTTAACTAG
>NW_005871506.1:142641-156943 GCF_000147115.1 Myotis lucifugus
GGGGCCCAGGAGGGGACCCGCCTTTTTTTTTCCTCGGGGGGGGGGGGGGGGGGGTGGCGGGACACGCAGTGCTCAGTGGTGACCCCCAGCGGCCATCTCCAGCGCACACACCCTGCTTACAAAGAGGGAGGGTAGGAGAAAGCAGGAGCAGCAGAGTGCACTGATGACGACTGACACGTCTGCGAAGATTGTTTTTGTTGGTTTGTTGGTTGGTTGGTTTAAGAATTTGTTATTATTGCCGGGCCGGCAGGAGTGGGGGCGGACCTATGAGCCAGGAGGTCACGGTGGATTCTGGTCAGGGCACAGGCCCGGGTTGCAGACTCCATAACCAGTGGGGGGCGTGCAGGAGGCGCCGATCAATGAATTTCCCTCATCACTGATCTTTCTCTTTCCCTCTCCCTTCCTCTCTGAAAGCAATTTAAAAATATTTGTAAAAAGAATTTTTTATTATAAAATTATGTATACTACTGCTGCTACTACTACTACTAATGATGATGATAATGATAAAGCTTTCTCGAGCAGCCACTGTGAGACGTTGCTGGCACTTTGCTTATTTTGTCTCACTTAATGCTGCAGGGGCTGTGAGAAAGCCAGCACCTCACCTTTCAGATGGAGTCTCAGCGAGGGCCGAGCTCACAGCCAGAGGGGAGGGCAGGAGTCACGCCCAGTTCTGCCTGAGCCAGAGCAGTCTGTCCCTAACTCCTGCCACCTTAGGGAAAGGGGCTCCCGCAGTCAATTAGAAAGTACCTGCCCCACCCTAACCCAGGGGCGGTCTGTACAAGATGCTCTGGTCTTCTCCTCCCTCCATCTTCTTACCTCCATCCCCGTGTTTGTTTCCTTTCACCCACCCCCTCCTTTTCACGCTCACCGGCGCTCTTTAAGCCAGGGGTGCACGCTGACTCATGCCGGCCTTGCATCTGTAGCTCCCACAGTTAGGGTGCCGTCCCAGGCCCCGCGGGGAAGGGAGGGTCACGCTGCTGCAGAGGCAGGCGGGCCCTGTGAAGGGTCCCAGCGTGGGGTTACGCGGCCTCTGTGAGGGACCCAGCGAAGAGCAGGTCTGCAAAGGAGGGCAGGCGAGGCCGGTCCAGGCAGCTCGCTGCTCCCACAAGGGGCGAGACATAGAGCATCGAGATGGCGGCTCGCCCAGCCTGAGCTGCCTGCAGTGTTCTCTTCGCGACGAGCAGATGCTCCCTGGCGAAGCACACCTGTGGCTGACACTTTGCCGTGTTTCCTCCTCGCCTTCCCTCCTTACTCCTCTTTCTCTTTCTTCCTTCCGTTTTTCCTCCAGAGCTGAGTCTCTCACACTTTCGAGATCATAGCACCTAATCCTTGGCTTAGAGAACCCTCTCATTTTATGTATCACCCACCCTGTGCGTCCTCAGGCCCCTTCCCAACCTCTACCCCCTCAGATGCCCACTCTCATGTTTCGAAAATGTCTCTAATGCATGTTTGTAACACATGTAGGGCTGTTTGCTGTGTGGCTGTGATGTAGTGGTACTTCAGTGGTGGCATGTGGTACACCTCAATCAATTTTTTGTAGTTAACACCACTTTTTACAATTTTGGTCCAGTGTTTCTTCCTGTGCATCTTCTTAGGTTTAAATCATCCTTCATATACCACTGCCCACCCACATCTGCCTACCTGAGTACTAATGAGAGTGAGCTTCCCTCCCTCGAGGCCGGGCGCCTAGCTCTCTGCCCACACCTTTCTCCTGAAGCTCCCCCTGAGGAGGAGCTGAAAAAACACCCACGGTTGTGAGGTAGTATCTCTTCAAGTCAGACAAGGAGACATTTCTAATCTTCTCCCCAGTTTACTGAGGAAGATGATGGAGTGAATTGACAGAGAGGATTCCGGCTTGAGACCAACTGAATTCTTTGCTGCCTGGATGGAGAGCTGGCTAGCTGTTGGGATTTTAGGGGGTAGATGACATGGTGGGCTTTAGTCCATCTCAGGTGCAGACTCTGAGTTCAGAAACAAGGTTGGTGGTTAGCTCCTGCCGGGTGGACCAGGCACTGGCTAACTCTGCTCCTCCTGGAGGCCCTAGAGCCAGTGCAACCTGTGCGCAGCTTCAGACAAGAGCAGATTACTGAACCACCTGCAGGCCCAGGACCTCACATTGTCCTTCATATTTCTAGATATTGAACATGCTGTCCCCCCACCAACCCTTCAATCGCTCCTGGAGTGCCGACTTCCTCACCCCACCCTGAGCCTCCTTCCTCACCTCCACCCCTCCACCACGCTGAGCAGCTGCTCACTGTTCCCAAAAGCATCTTGCTCATCCTCTCTCTCTCTCTCTCTCTCTCTCTCTCTCTCTCTCACACACACACACACACACACACACACACACACACATATGCACACACACCCTGAGCATTGCAATTATTTGTCTGGTCCCTTTTCCTATTAAATTATAAGGTTCTTGAGGTCAGGGATGCCCCCTTGTCTCTGTATCTTCAAAACCTAACCCAGACCCTGGCTGGGTGGCTCAGTTGTTTGGAGCATCGTCTCATGCACCAGAAGGTTGTGGGTTTGATTCTCTGTCAGGGCACATTCCTAGGTTGCTGGTTCAATCCCTGGTCGATCAATGTCTGTCTCTCTTTCTCTCTCTCTCTCTCTTTCTCTCTCTCTCTCTCTTTCCCCCCCTTCCTCCCTCTCTAAAATCAATTTTTTAAAAACCTAACTAGTGCTCAACACATAGCAGCTCAGTAACTATTGGTTAAATGAGAGAAGGCCCTCTGGAGCTGAGCCCTCCACAGACCATAGTGGGAAGGTTTGACATTAAAATTCAGAGCGAGGGACCAAATGAGGCAGGAATACAGCCCTGTAATATTTAGTGGAAAATTTTCAACAAGAGCTTCTTTGGTTTCTAATTAGGAGAATTAGGTTAATGAGCCACCTTGCAAAATCCCTGATAATCATGTTCTAAACTTACCCCCCTGAGTCTCCCTTCGACGTGGAGGATGGGCAGAAGCACGCTGGTAACGAAGGCCATCTCCGGCCGCAGTTAGTATGTGCTGCCCTCACTGCACCCCGGGGACCTCCTACCAGCTGAGCACAGAGAGCAGCTCAGCAAACCACAGCCTTGGGCTTTGCCAGTGCACAGTCATCCTCTCCGCCTCACGGTTGCCAGGTTTTCCTACTGAGTCTCCCTTGGGTTTAGCCCAAGGACCATCTTTAAGGGAATGTCTGGCATGAATGTCCAGCTAATGCCGCTGAGCGATCCCAGCATGTGGGGAGCAAGGAGCAGTCACATGGAGGCCGTGGACCTCAAGGTGTTGACATGACTATTAGCCAGGAGTACAGATGACGGGGAGGCTGTGCAGCTCAGTCATGCTATCGTTTTCCTGTCGTGTGGGAGGCCTCTGTGTTCACCACTTTGGGTTAGCAGAGACTTCTTACAGGACACTGCCTCTCCGACCACAACTGCTTGACCTAACACGGGCACTGGGCTTGCCCAGGAGTTCAGACAGAGCCAGTCTCCCCGACCGCACGTTAGAAATGTGTACTCGGGAGCACTACGCTGGGAAGGTGACAGGCAGGGAGCCGGGAAGAAGACGGAGGCAGCGTCTGTCTGGTTCTTGTCCTGGGGCCCGGCATGTCTGCACCTCGTGGTTTGATTGTTGACCGCATTGCAGGGATTATGTGAGCAGTAAATTGCCTACCCTTGTTCAATTTTGTGATAATTTTTCCTAGTATCTAGCCTTCCTTTCTTCTGTAAGTCCCCTGAGTTTTGGCTGTCCACGTGGCCACCAAAATAGAGACACGCTATCCCAGGCGCCCCCTTGCCGCAGGTGATGCTATGACGAAGCCCCAGCCAGTGGCAGGCCTCACAAGAGCTCTTCTCTCCCTGGGGGGACAGAGGCACCTTCCAGCACTGTCCGGAGCCTGGCCGGTGCCTGCGTGGCTGCATGTGATGAGGTCTAATGGCCTCTTGCTGTCCTCCTGCCACACCACAGGCAGGACCCTGGGAGCTGCTTCCTGGGGCTGCCCCGGCACAGGCAGGGGACTAGCCCAGAGAGAAGCTGTTCTCCTGGTGCCGGGTCCTTCAATTCCCTGTGCCTCCATGTGAGATGGTGGTCATTCCACCTCCTTGGAGCCACAGGCACTTCCTCACTGGCCACTGTGAGTGTTGGAGGGCCAAGTGCCTGCGGAGTGTCGGCTATAACTGGGTGGCTGGGCTCCTGAGTGGGCCCCGGGGAGCTGTTCAGGGAACCAGTCTGATGCCCCCTCCCAATGGTCTCTTACCCAGCAGTTCCAAGGAGGGTGTAGTGGCCCCTGCAGGCAGAGGCCAGGTCTGTTTGTCCCGTGCAGGTCCAAGGATTAAAGCAACCAGCTCCTGGGATTCTGGGAACTCCACCTCCGGGTTCTAAAAGGCCTTTGGTTCAAATTGGAGGTGGAGCCCCTTGGTCACTTAGGAGGACCAGAGGGGTGGGGAAGGCCTCCAGTCTCGGGGGAGGTTCTGGGCCTGGGCTCCATCCCATTCTCTTACTTTTTCTCCCCCCTCCTCCTTCTCCCTCCCTTCCTCCTCTCTCACTCCTGCTTCACCTCCTCCTCCCCCACCAGGGAGGCAGCAGCTGGGCTGGAGATTGTCAGACTACTTGAACCTGGAAGGCACAGCAGTGCACTGAAATAGCAAGTGTGAGCTAAAGGAAGTGTGAGCTAGGGGAAGTGTGAGCTAGGGGGAAGTGTGAACTGGGGGAAGTGTGAGCTAGGGGAAGTGTGAGCTAGGGGAAGTGTGAGCTGGGGGAAGTGTGAGCTAGGGGAAGTGTGAACTGGGGGAAGTGTGAGCTAGGGGAAGTGTGATCTAGGGGAAGTGTGAGCTGGGGGAAGTGTGAGCTGGGGGAAGTGTGAGCTAGGGGAAGTGTGAGCTAGGGGAAGTGTAAGCTAGATGGAAGTGTGAGCTAGGAGAACTATGAGCTAGGGGAAGTGTGATCTAGGGTGAGTGTGAGCTAGGGAGAATTGTGAGCTAGGGGAAGTGTGAGCTAGATGGAAGTGTGATCTAGAAGAAGTGTGATCTAGGGGGAAGTATGATCTAGGGGGAAGTGTGATCTAGGGGAAGTGTGAGCTAGAGGGAAGTGTGATCTAGGGGGAAGTGTGAGCTAGGGGGAAGTGTGAGCTAGGGGGATTGTGAGCTAGGGAGAATTGTGAGCTAGGGGAAGTGTGAGCTAGATGAAAGTGTGATCTAGAAGAAGTGTGATCTAGGGGGAAGTGTGATCTAGGGGGAAGTGTGATCTAGAGGAGTGTAAGTTAGGGAGAATTGTGAGCTAGGGGAAGTGTGAACTAGGGGGAGTGTGAGCTAGGGAGAATTGTCAGCTAGGGGAAGTGTGATCTAGGGGGAGTGTGAGCTAGGGGAAGTGTGAGCTAGAGGGAAGTGTGATCTAGAAGAAGTGTGATCTAGGGGGAAGTGTGCGCTAGGAGGAATGTGAGCTAGGGAGAATTGTGAGCTAGGGGAAGTGTGAGCTAGGGGAAATGTGATCTAGGGAGAGGGTGAGCTAGGGAGAAGTGTGAGCTAGTGGAAGTGTGAGCTAGGGGGAAGTGTCTGCATTTGGATGGGGTGGTAGTGTGCTTCTACCGTGGGACGGAGGGTGGAGCCAACGCCTCTTCCGCTGGGATGCATGGTTCGTGATGGGAGGATCCTGCCACCCTTGGCGATGTCAGGGTACCTGTGTGCCTGCTGTTGCTTGGCACTTGGCTTGTGGTATCCCATACAATTCTGTCCACACATAGCCTGCCAGGAAGGACATGGTCCTCCTTAAGCTCACAGAGAGGAACTCCAGGTGCCGTGAGGCAAGCTGTGCCCAATGCGGCCTGGTGGCCTTGGCACCTGCCTGGGCTTTGAGAGGCCTCCTGCAGAAGCTGGGGTGTGGCCTGTCAGACAGATGCCACAGGTGCCTCTTCCGGTGCCAGATGGGGTCGGCAGGCCTTTTCTGTAAGAAGCCAGACAATAACTATTTTCGGTTTTGTGGGCCATATCATCTCTGATCCAACTACTCAATTCTGCTGTTGACACAGGACGGTAGCCATGGGCAGGAAGTGAGTGGGCAGGAAGTGAGTGGGCACGGCTTGTTGCAATGAACTTGATTTCCAGAAACAGGCAGCTGGCCGGCACGCAATCCTCAGCAATTCTGGAAGTAAAGCACCTGAGTTTGATTCCTGCTGTTCAGCTGCCAGTTGTATGACCTTATTGAACTTGTGCCTCTGTTTCCTCATCTGCAAAATGGGAGAATAATACCTAATAACTATCATAACTGCATCACCTCCTGAGGTAGCTATGAGGGTTGGGTGAGTGAGGGCATGAAGAGATCTTATCATAGAGTCGGGAGGCAGTGATATCAGCATCATCGTCATCGCCACAGCATCTTGGAAAGGACTGAGCTATAAAAAGGGCTAATACCCACTTCACAGGCTGCTGAAGTGAGAAAATGTGTACAAATGCCTTAAACTGCGCTCATTGCTAAGTGATGAAGAAGCTGCTTTTGAGGCTTTGCCAGAAAATCCCACGGTCAAGTCCAAACTGCGTCTACACGATGCTGCTGAATGCGTGCCCACGTGGTGGAAGCCCGTCTCCAAGCCGCAGGCATCCCCCTCTCTCTGGGACCATTTTCACTCAGGAGAAAGCGCCAAACCAGAGACAGCACGAGCCTGACGTCGCTCCTCCTCCCGATGGCGGCGGCCCTGCTCCGGTCTCCCGGCTCCTCAGCCTTTGGCTGAGAGGAAGTGACGTCAGGCTCAGGCGCTGATCTTAGTAAATGAGGCCGGTGACTGGGCGCAGGAAACCGCTCTGCCCTCCTCCTCTGCTTCACCATCTGCCCGGGCTCTGGGACCTGTGTCCTCACAGAGAGCGATGTCCTTTAGGATGTGACTTTGTGGTGACGTCTGTGATGAGGAAGGCCCACCCGCCCAGCAGCCTTGGGCTTCCCGAGGTCACGTGCAAACCGAAGGCTTTGTGGTCCTTGGCTGCCCAGCCAGATGCTGTCCTCACATCAGTGCATAACATTTCCGAAGGAGGATTTTCTGCTCCCGCTCACTCCTGGGGAAACGTGTGCTCAGACGCCTGGGCAGCCACCCATCACCGGGGACGGCAGGTGGGACCCACAGCAGCACTCCGGGCCTCAGCGCCTTCAGAGGCAATAGAGCGATGGCAGCGCCCAGCTGGCCAGGGCAGCTCCGCCGCGCGAGGGAACACGCAGCCTAGACGCCAGCGGGGAGCACTCGCCTGCAGATTGTACGCTGTTTCCCCACTGACCAGCACCTCATGCGTGTCCTCTCGGTTATTCCCGGGGGTGTGGGTGTGGGAGCGTTTCATTGCTCTGGGGCCTCGGGCACCACGGACACACCAGCAGCCACGCTGAACACGCAGGGGAGTCACCGGAAGTCAGTTAAAGCACAGAACACGTGCACTGTGAAGTCCCTGCATACTACTCTCATGTCGCCTGAACTAATCTGAATGTTCATTAGTGATTCACTATGAGACCAAAGATCACCAACACAGAGCCAATCAGAGCACGGCACTGCCATGGAGTGAATGGGCACCAGGAACACGAAAAGGGAGGCAATGGAGCAAAGTGGCTCAGCCAGGCAGGCTCAGGTTCAAACCCTGGCTCTGCCGCTTCTTAGACACGTGGCCTTGGGTTAGCCTCCTGACCCCTGAATCCCGGCTCCCAATCTACAGAACGGACGGACACATGACTATTCCTTCCGCGTCGGCAGTCAGGTTGACGTGTTTGTGAGTAGAAGCTCTTAGCACCGTCTTGGCAGAAAGTAAAACCACAACAAGTGGTGGGTGCGTATGAAGGAGAAGCGTCTGCCTGTCCTTCTGTGCACAGCGCAGAGGGCTGAGGGCGGCCATGGTGCTGGGAGCGGCACCAGCCGGGCTGCTCTCCTGCCCTGCGCTCCTGTGTGTCCATGGCCCAGTGGCGTGTGGAGCACGTCTTGGCCTCAGAGTAGCCCCTGGGTCAATGAGACTCGGACTTCCCAGGCTAAGGGCGTGCTGGGCCCCAGCTCCCAGAAGGGGGCGCGTGAGCGCTCGAGGCTTCTGCATCGGAGACCTCAGACCTGGGTGCTGTGTCAGGGACTCAGAACAGTGTCTGGGGCCCCGAAGGACCCTCACACGTCACAATGGGATGAAGTACAATGTGACTTATGACAGGGGCACAGGCCTGTGTTCATGTGGGGTTGAATCCCAATTCAGCCACCTGCCACCTTGCGGGGAGAAATGGAGATTCAGGGGAGCGGGGTCCTTGTCTGAGGTCACACAGCTAGCAAGCCACGCATGTGACTCAACCCAGCATGGCCTGACGAAGCCTGGCCTCCTGCTCCGGTGACAGGCTATCGCTGACATCCCACTAAAACTACTGTTTTAACCTGCAAGTCTTATTAGTATTCAGGCAAGATGAGGCCAACAGGCCCGAGAGGACTGTCATTGAGAAGGGTTTGCTGGTTCCTAAGCAGAGGGGCACTCCGCCCCCCACTCAGGCCCATGTGAGAGCCACCAGGCTGGTCAGGAGGCAGGAGAGCCAGAGGAGAGTGGAGGCAAGAGCCGCCAGTGTGGTTCCCTCAGGAAGAAACAGGTGAGGCGGGGCACGTGGACTTGGGGTCCGCTGGTGTGAATAACTCCATTGGGCTCGGGGAGCAGGGCCATCTGACAGTCTCACACCTGGATATGGGGCAGTGAGGACAGGGGAGGCTCACCGGGAGTGTCACAGCTCATAGGGGAGGTGGCTGGGCCTGGGTTTGGACGATGGGTTTGCATGTGGAAGGTGTGCTTGCAGGCGAGTAGTTTGCCGTCTCCAGAAATTACCTAGCCCTGGGAAGAGCAGTCTATCCCAGGCCAGCAAGACCTCAAGACGTCAAAGCATCATAAAGTACAGGAAATAAAAAAATAATTACTCTGGCTGGGTAGCTCAGTTGGTTAGAGATTGTGCCGATGCGCCAAGGTTGCAACAATCCTCAGTCAGGGCACATACCAGAATCAGCCAATGAATGCATATGTAAGTGGAACAGCAAACCGATGTTTCTCTCTCCTCTCTCCCTAGAAATCAATAAGTAAAAATTTAAAAAATAATTAATACAACTATGCTTGGCGGACTTTCCAGGTGACACACCAGCTGGCTCCCAGATGAATTTGCATGACATGCCAATTTATAATACAACTGAAACCATGACGCACAATGAGATGCTTAGGTGTCAAATAATCATCTTCAAAAGCAAGTGCAGCTACAAAATATGCACAAAATCCTGAATCACTCTCCTATACATTAGTAAAAATCACTAATAAAATAAAGTTAGAATGAAATTCTGATCACAATAAAAATGTTAAATATTTGGATATAGACTTAATAAGAAATGTATATATGCTATGTTGTATGAAATTACAAATCTTTATTGAAGGGCATAAGAGGCAAATAAATGGAACCCATGTTTTCAATATTGGATACATGTCAACTTATCCCATATTGTATGAACATTATGTAATATTAATTAAAATATTAGAATTTTCTATATTACTTGACAAGATACTAAAATTCATCTGGAAGAATAGATATCTGAAAATATATGAGGTTTTTTGAAAAAATGAAAGCAATGAAGGAATTTGTTCTAAGAGAGTGTGTCCACCTGACACAAATATATAAGTAGTTTATATAATATAAATGTAGCATTTCAAATCAGAGGGAAGTGCTAATTGTACATTAAAAGGTGTCAGAAAAATATGCTAACTTTATGGGAAACAATAAAGTTAGATTCCTACCCTATACCTAATACCAAAATAAATTTCATGTAGTTAAAATAAAAATAAATAAGTAAAAAAATTATATATGAATATGTAGGTTCCATTCTCTTGAGAGAGGGGCAAGGCCCTTTGAAGTTAGAAATCATCTAAAGAAGCAACTAAGCCAGAGACCATCAGGGAAAGCAGTGATGGGTTTTATTACACACAATTTAAAATTTGCCTGGGAGTGAAGAACAAAATTAAAGAATAAGGCACATTGAAAAAAGCATTTGCAGCAAATATCTCTTTAACATTAAAATGACAGCATGCCTACTTACTGCATTGGGAAGAGCATGAGCGAGGCATCTAAATATGCACATGCACAAAAGAGAAAGAATGAATGTTTAATAATTATTTATACTTAATACTAATGAAATGTACTAAAATGAGAGCAACATGATAACCATTCTTTTTCTACTAGAGGCCCGTTGCACGAAGAGATTCATGCAATAGGCCTTCCCTTCCCCTGGCTGCCGTCACCGGTTTTCCTCCAGCATCCGGGACCCAGGCCTTCGCTCCTCTGGTCAGAGCCTTCAGTCTTCACTGCTCTGGCCAGAGCCTTCAGTCTTTACTTGCCACTTCACGCCTACGTATGCAAATTAACCACCATCTTTATTGGGTTAATTTGCATACTCTCCTGATTGGCTGGTGAGCATAGCAGAGGGACAGTCAATTTACATGTTTGTCTATTATTAGGTAAGATGAGGTTGTCAAAAACTTGAAGATGGCTTCTGCTCAGAGCTGGCGAGGTTGGAAGGGAGGCATTGTCACCAAGGCTTGTAAAAGCAACTGGCTCTTTTCTTCTTTTTTGTTTTGGTAATGCACGTCAGAGCCTTTAAAAGACCACATCCTTTGAGTAGCAATTCCACATAAAGAAATGTGCATGAAAGAGAACTGAGAGAAGAGCAGTGGCTGCCAGAGTGTCACTATGTCTTTAAACTATCCTATATAATAAAAAGCTAATATGCAAATAGACCAAATGGGGGGACAACTGAGCAACTGAACAACTGGTTGCTATGACATGCACTAACCACCAGGGGGCACACGCGGAACATGGTGGGTGTTGGCAGCAGGTGGCAGAGTGCGGAACATGGTGGGCATTGGTCGTGGCAGAATGGTGGAGCAGGTGAGCGGGGGCGCCAGACCAAGGCGGGGTGTCATCGGGATGAGCCTCTGGTGGTTACTGAAAATTCTTTGCTCCCACGTCGCTTGCACCTGCGCTGGCGCCTGGGGCCGGCACCGATCACTTGGCACCATCAGCAGGTGGGAGCGGAGCCTGCCAGCCCTGATCACCCCTCAGGGTTTCTTCACCTCCCCCTGCTCCTGAGGGGTAATTGGGGCAGCAGCCATCTCTCACACTGACTGCTGGCGGCAGCCCCAATTGCTCTGCACAGTCAGTGGGTACAAGAGGGGGCTGGCACCCTCAGCGTGTGGGAGCAGCAGTGGTGGGAGCAGGGCTGCTGGCACACAGGGGACCAGGGGCCACAGTGGGAGGGGCCAGGTGGGGGAGCAGAGGATAGGCTGAGACCTGCCCCTGTGCCCACTGCAGCCTCGTGGCCCATAGTTCTTTTCAAGATGCACGAATTCGTGCACTGGGCCCCTAGTCCTATATAATAAAAGGGTAATATGCAAATTGACCCTAAAGGCAGAACGACCGGTTGCTATGGTATGCACTGACCACCAGGGGGCAAATGTTCAATGCAGGAGCTGCCCCTGGTGGTCAGTGCGCTTCCACAGGGGTAGCTCTGCTCAGCCACAAGCCAGGCTGACAGCTGCAAGCGAAGTGGCAGTGGTGGGAGCCTCACCCACCTCCTCAGCAGTGCTAAGGGAGAGAGTGCCTAACCTGGCAGGTGGACATCCCCCGAGGGCTCCCAGGCTGCCAGAGGAATGTCTGACTGCCAGCTTAGGCTTGATCCCCCTGGGAGCAGGCCTAAGCTGGCAGGTGGACATCCCCTGAGGGGTCCTGGACTGTGAGAGGGCACAGGCCGGGCTGAGGGAACCCCCAAGTGCACAAATTTTCATGCACCAGGCCTCTAGTTTCCTAGATAATAGTGAGCAAGTGGAGTCCAGCTGAGTGCCCAGGGACACAGCAGGATGTACTGCAGCCATTGAAACTGTGCTGCATGATAGGCAACCATACTCAGCTCACACACAAGAACTCTCTGCACTGCAACTCTGATTAGGAAGAAGCAGGTTGCACAGCAGTCTCCTTTAGTAAGGAATAACCATCCTGTTTGGGGAGGAAGCTCTAAAAGGTTAGGCACCTGAATTGCCCATCATCTTCTCTGGGTGGTGGGATAAGGTGGCAGAGGGTGGCGGGTGAAACTGGGTAAAAGGAAGGTTTCCTGCCAGAAGCTCTGGGTCTGCCAGACATTCCTCTGAGGACAGTCACTGCCCGACCTTCACCGACCTTCACTGTTACATGAAGTCAGAGGCCTGCAGGGAAGAGGATGTGCCCCTCCCCACAAGTGTTAACCTGGGAAACGTGGCTTCTGTCCTTGTGGTTGAGGAAACCACACAAAGCTTAGGCTCCATAGGGACCAACTGTAGGGAGTTACTGAGGGGAGGGCCAAGGGGAGGGGAGGGGTGAAGGGAAGGGGCAGAGGGGAGGGGCCAAGGGGAGGGGCTGAGGGGAGGAGAGGGGTGAAGGGGAGGGGCAGAAGGGAGGGGCAAAGGGAGGGGCTGATGGGAGGGGCAGGGCTGAGGGGCGGGACTGAGGGGAGGAGAGGGCCCGAGAGGAGGGGTGGGGGGAGAGGAGGGTTGGGGCCACAACCCTCAGCTGAACTTATTGCTTCTTTGGATGATGGTGCTGGTGTCCAGCAGAAGGACCGCTTGTGCTCAGGAGTCTCCGCGCTCCATCATCTGGATCCAGCTGTGGACTCAAGAGGCAGCAGGGACTTGGTGTTAGAAGCACAAGCAGGGCGGGCATCCCCATGCAGCCTGGCGCTGGCTCCTCACGCAGCCCTCCTGGTGCTGGAGGGGCAGAGACACCAGCACGTCCCTGAGGGGCCTGCTGCCCCTCCCGCCCCCCCCAGGCAGTCAGAGACGGGAACAGCGCCCCTCTCCGTTGGTCCAGGCGGCACGTTTGTAGGTGAAACAGCCCTCCCCTCCCCCCAAATGCCAGCTGGGCAGGTTTCTGGGGCTCTGGTGGGGCCATTTCCCCCACGGAGAGCTACGGTGCTGGGGCGATGGAAGTGGGATTAGAAAGAGCAGCCAGGTTGAGTCATGCCATTCATGCACTCATTCACCCGGTGCTCCTGAGGCTCAGACTGTCAGGTGAGTGCTCCGGAGATGACCGAGGTGTGATGCCTGCCCGCACAGTGTTCACACTGGAGGCAGGGAGAGGAACATGTGAACCAGTAATTTGAGTCCCATAGACTTCTTAGCTACGAGAAGCTCGTACAAGGCATCATAAGCACACAGAAGTGGGTCAGAGCACGCTGGAGGCAGGGGCGTAGATGAGCCGTCTTAGTGTACAGGATCAGGAACACGCGTAGAATTTACATGTCGCAGGGAAGTGGGTGGGCGTTGGGAAGAGCATCCCCAGGGTGGGAAGGAGGCTGAGGAAGCTGAAGCCAGCGGCTGGCAGGACTGGGGGCGGAGGCTGGAAAGGAAGCGTGGGGTCAAGTTGAATCCGACTTTTCCTTGTTTCACAGCTTTGTCACCTCCATCTAAACAAGCCTGCACATGGGCCATCCGTGATGTTAAAACAACTGCATGTCCAGGTTCTCTTCGTGTCCAAATCTTCCAGGATTCCCAGATGGCGCTGCCGGGAGGGCCGGCACTGGAGGGGTGTCAGGTGAGCTAGGGCTGTGTTGTAACACAGCCCCAAACATATTTCCTGCTGACGCTGGGTGTCATGCGTGGGCCACTGCTCTGACTTAGGGTGCAGGCGGGTGGGATCCCCACTGCCTACAGGTGGGGAGGACATGAGAAACCCCTGCCCCTGTTAAAGGCGCACCTGAGGAGGGCACGTTCACTTCCACCACATGACATTGGCCACTGCAGGGCACATCCTATGGGAGCAGAGAGGGAGCGGCCCTATCCGTACCAGGAGGGGGAGAAACAGCACCAGGGCCACCTCTGAAGCAGCAGGGCCTTTGCCACTGCTTGGCTCTGCTGTTTTAGGCAAGTCACTCAACCTTCCTGAGCACCTCCCTCCCTGCCTCCCTGCCTCCCTGCCTCCCTCCCTCCCTGCCTCCCTGCCTCCCTGCCCTCCCTGCCTCCCTGCCTCCCTCCCTCCCTCCCTCCCTGCCTCCCTGCCTCCCTGCCTCCCTTCCCTCCTGCCTCCCTTCCTTCCTAAATACCTACCACCCTTGCTCCCTACCATACCTAAGAAGGTGGCAGGAAAATTGAGGATAGTTACATGCTTCATGCATGGATACCTCCATTCGTGGCAGGGTCCCTGGCTGACTGAAAAACAAACGTTCCTGCATTGGGCCTACCTAACTTCTGGAATAAATAAAATAAAACCAAATTAAAGAACTAAAAGGGAGCATACTGGATTCAAAACCAATGTAAAAAATAAAGGAA